>NC_142282.1:13592315-13901065 GCF_052056855.1 Sturnus vulgaris
CTGGGATGGCATGGGATGGGATCGGATGGGATGGAATGGGATGGGATGGGGTGGGATTGGTTGGGATGGGATGGGATCCCTGGGATGGGAACGGACGGGATCCCAAGGATGGGATGGGATCCCTGGGATGGGATCCCTGGGATGGGATGGGATCCCTGGGATGGGATGTGTTCACTGGCATGGGATGGGATCCCTGGAATGGGATCGGATGGGATCCCTGGGATGGGATGGGATTCGATCCCTGGGATGGGATCCCTGGGATGGGATGTGTTCACTGGGATGGGATGGGATCCCTGGAATGGGATGGGATGGGATTCCTGGGATGGGATGGGATGGGATCCCTGGAATGGGATCCCTGGGATAGTATGGGATTCCTGCGTTGGGATCGAATCCCTGGGATGGCATCCGTGAGATGGGATGGGATCTCTGACATGGGATCCCTGGGATGGGATGTGATCCCTGGGATGAGATGGGATGGGATGGAATGGGATGGGATCCCTGGGATGGGATGGGATCCCTGGGATGTTATCCCTGGGATGGGATGAGATGGGATCCCTGGGATGGGATGGAATCCCTGGGATGGGATCCCTGGGATGGGATGGGATGGGATGGGATGGGAAGGGATCGGATGGGATGGGATGGGAAGGGAGGGGATGGGATCCCTGGGATGGGATGGGATCCCTGGGATGGTGTCCCTGGGATGGGATGGGATGGGATGGGATGGGGTGGGATGGGATTGGCTACAATGGGTTGGGATGGGATGGGATCGATGGGATAGGATGGGATGGAATGGGATCCCTGGGATGGTACCGAATGGGATCCCTGGGATGGGATGGGATACCTGGTATGGGATCCCTAGGATGGGATGTGGTGGGATGGGATGGGATGGGATGGGATCCCCGGAATGGGATGGGATGGGCTCCCTGGGATGGGATGGGATGGGATCCCTGCGATGGGATATCTGGGATGGGATGTGATGGGACGGGATGGGATGGGATGGGATGGGGTGGCAAGGGATGGGATGGGCTACAATGGGATGGGATGGGATGGGATGGGATGGGATGGGGTGGGGAGGGATGGGATGGGCTACAATGGGATGGGATGGGATGGGATGGGATGGGATGGGATGGGATGGGATGGGATCCCTGGAATGGGATATGATGGGATCCCTGGGATGGGATGGGATCCCTGGGATGGGATCTCTGGGATGGGATGGGATGGGATGGGATGGGAACCGTTGGATGGGATCTTATGGGATCCCTGGGATGAGATGGGATGGGATTGGATCCCTGGGATGGGATGAGATGGGATCGTAGCGATGGGATCCCTGGAATGTGATCCCTCGTATGGGATGGGATCCCTGGGATGGGATGGAAGCCCTGGGATGGGATCCCGGGGATGGAATGGGATGGGATGGGATGGGATGGGATGGGATGGGATGGGATGGGATGCGATGGGATTGGAAGGGATGGGATGGGATGGGAAGGGATGGGAAGGGATGGGATGGGATGGGATCCCTGGGATGGGATGGGATCCCTGGGATGGCATGGGATGGGATCGGATGGGATGGGATGGGATGGAATGGGATGGGATGGGGTGGGATTGGTTGGGATGGGATGGGATCCCTGGCATGGGAACGGATGGGATCCCAAGGATGGGATGGGATCCCTGGGATGGGATCCCTGGGATGGGATGTGATCCCTGGGATGGGATGTGTTCACTGGCATGGGATGGGATCCCTGGAATGGGATGGGATGGGATCCCTGGGATGGGATCGGATGGGCTCCCTGGGATGGGATGGGATTCGATCCCTGGGATGGGATGGGATCCCTGGGATGGGATGTGTTCACTGGGATGGGATGGGATCCCTGGAATGGGATGGGATGGGATTCCTGGGATGGGATGGGATGGGATCCCTGGAATGGGATCCCTGGGATAGTATGGGATTCCTGCGTTGGGATCGAATCCCTGGGATGGCATCCGTGAGATGGGATGGGATCTCTGACATGGGATCCCTGGGATGGGATGTGATCCCTGGGATGAGATGGGATGGGATGGAATGGGATGGGATCCCTGGGATGGGATGGGATCCCTGGGATGTTATCCCTGGGATGGGATGGGATCCCTGGGATGGGATGGAATCCCTGGGATGGGATCCCTGGGATGGGATGGGATGGGATGGGATGGGATGGGATGGGATGGGATGGGAAGGGATCGGATGGGATGGGATGGGAAGGGAGGGGATGGGATCCCTGGGATGGGATGGGATCCCTGGGATGGTGTCCCTGGGATGGGATGGGATGGGATGGGATGGGGTGGGATGGGATTGGCTACAATGGGTTGGGATGGGATGGGATCGATGGGATAGGATGGGATGGAATGGGATCCCTGGGATGGTACCGAATGGGATCCCTGGGATGGGATGGGATACCTGGTATGGGATCCCTAGGATGGGATGTGGTGGGATGGGATGGGATGGGATCCCCGGAATGGGATGGGATGGGCTCCCTGGGATGGGATGGGATGGGATCCCTGGGATGGGATATCTGGGATGGGATGTGATGGGACGGGATGGGATGGGATGGGATGGGGTGGGAAGGGATGGGATGGGCTACAATGGGATGGGATGGGATGGGATGGGATGGGATGGGATGGGATGGGATGGGGTGGGGAGGGATGGGATGGGCTACAATGGGATGGGATGGGATGGGATGGGATGGGATGGGATGGGATGGGATGGGATGGGATGGGATGGGATTGGATGGGATGGGATCCCTGGAATGGGATATGATGGGATCCCGGGGTTGGGATGGGATCCCTGGGATGGGATCTCTGGGATTGGATGGGATGGGATGGGATGGGATGGGATGGGATGAGACCCCTGGGATTGGATGGGATCCCTGGGATGGCATCCCTGGGATGGGATGGGATCCATGGGATGAGATGGGATCCCTGGGATGGAATCCCTGGGATGGGATTGGATCACTGGGATGGGATGGGATGGGATCCCTGGAATGGGATCCCTGGGATAGTATGGGATTCCTGCGTTGGGATCGAATCCCTGGGATGGCATCCGTGAGATGGGATGGGATCTCTGACATGGGATCCCTGGGATGGGATGTGATCCCTGGGATGAGATGGGATGGGATGGAATGGGATGGGATCCCTGGGATGGGATGGGATCCCTGGGATGTTATCCCTGGGATGGGATGGGATCCCTGGGATAGGATGGAATCCCTGGGATGGGATCCCGGGGATGGAATGGGATGGGATGGGATCCCTGGGATGGGATCCCTGGGATGGGATCCCTGGGATGGGATGGGATGGGATGGGATGGGATGGGATGGGATGGGATGGGATGGGAAGGGATCGGATGGGATGGGATGGGAAGGGAGGGGATGGGATCCCTGGGATGGGATGGGATCCCTGGGATGGTGTCCTTGGGATGGGATGGGATGGGATGGGATGGGATGGGATGGGGTGGGATGGGATTGGCTACAATGGGTTGGGATGGGATGGGATCGATGGGATAGGATGGGATGGAATGGGATCCCTGGGATGGTACGGAATGGGATCCCTGGGATGGGATGGGATACCTGGTATGGGATCCCTAGGATGGGATGGGATGGGATCCCCGGGATGGGATATCTGGGATGGGATGGGATGGGACGGGATGGGATGGGATGGGGTGGGAAGGGATGGGATGGGATGGGATGGGATGGGATGGGATGGGATGGGATGGGATGGGATGGGATGGGGAGGGATGGGATGGGCTACAATGGTGATACCGAAATTATGAGAAAAAGGACTAATGTAGATATAGTAGTAGTCATGCTAAGGCTTAGAAAACTGCAGTTCTCAGACAGGCCCTGGGAACCAGCCCTGGGAATGAGCTGGGGACTGTGGAAACAATAATTAAAGATAATTAAAGAATTTAGTGGAGCATATAAGAACATCTAGAAACTTTCAGGATAAGGCTGAAGTATAATAATAAATAAAGGGTTCTTGTGATGGGAAAACATGCAAGCGGGAATTAAAGGGGGGTAGCCTATAGTTTTGAATAGACAAGCATGCAAAATTTATAACTTTTAGGAATGATATCTACAAGATTTATGTATCTGTATTGTCTTGAAGAATGTGTACCTCTGTACGTAAACTACTTTGTAAAAAGGTATAAAAAACTTGACGAAAAAGGGAACTGTGGGACCCTGACTTTGGACGCTAGTCCGCAGGTTCCCCGGGCCCTGAATAAAGCACCGCATAAACTGACACTCTGTTAGTTTGTGTTCTGTTTGGGGCATCGGGCAGCAGTTTTCTGGCGACCCAGATGGGACTCCGCAGGCGGCAGGGGCGGTTCGCGAGCTGATCCACTCCACGCCGGCACCAGGTGATTTCTGGGGAGGACATCAACCCGTGCCCGACCCCGCGCCTGACGGACGACCAGGAGGTAAGCCCGAAGGTGCTTTATTCCTTTTATCGAGGGAAAGGGGGGCCTGCCGATTAAGTCGGAACGGCGTTTCCGCACGGGGGTCACAGACGTCTTTAAGGTTGTGGAAAAAGCCTAGGCGCTGACCGTCAGACGCAGCAGTGACTGCGCAGGTTCAGCACTTGCCACTCGCAGAGACGAGAAAGGCAAGATTTGTGGAAAGGGTGTGAGTGTAAAGGGTGTGAGTGTTGTGTGTGGTGTGTATTGGAAAGGGTGTGAGTGTTGTGTGTGGTGTGTATTGTGTTAAAAAAAAAAAAAAAAAAGAAAAAAAAAGAAAAAAAAAGAAAAAAAAAAAAGAAAAAAAAAGAAAAAAAAAAAAAAAGAAAAAAGTGTAATGATGTCTTTAAAAACGTTTAAAACTCTAGCAAGTACCGGGATGGAAATCCCGGACGATTCACCATTGGGCTGTTTATTACAACACTGGAATGCGGGGAACTTTGGTCAAGAATTAAGTAAAAGGAAATTGATTGATTTCTGTAATCATGTATGGCCTTTATATGAACCCGATGGTATGCAATGGCCTAGGAACGGTACACTGAATCCTGACATTATTACACCTTTGATGCATTTCCTGCAAAGTAATGAAAAATGGGATGAAATACCGTATCTAGACCTCTTTTATTATTTGAAAGATAAACCAGAGTGGCAAAAGGAGTGTGGGATCATGGTTTCGAAAACATTAAACCTGAATTGTGAAGGATGTAAGGGGTGGCAGAAAGAGAAGGAATGCTCATTTAATGGTTCTGCTTCGTGAAGCAGTCGGGCCGCAGGGGGAACGGGTCATAGTGAAAGTTCCCTTTTCTCCGAATGATTTGCTAATTTGGAAACAATCAGCGGGGGCGTATCGGGAGGATCCTGAACGAACTGCGCGGGTGGTAAAAATGGTAATTAAGACTCAGAACCCAGATTGGAATGATTTACAAGTTCTGTTAGACACAATAATGGATTCTACTGAAAAGGAAATGGTGTTTAAAGCCATGACAGAGAAAGCACGGGAAATGATTAGGTTGCGGCTTGCGGATGGTACAGTAAATGACTTAGTGCCTAGGGAAGATCCGGAGTGGGATCCCAACTCGACGGGCGGGTCTCGGAGACTTAAAGCTTATCAGGATTTGTTAACAGAAGGAATACGGAATGGAATACCAAAAACTTTGAATTGGTCTAAGTTATATTCGGTCAGACAGGAAAAGAATGAGTCTCCATCAACCTTTTTAACAGCAAGTGGCTGGAAATAATATGAGAGGAGGGAGTCGTGGACGTGGACGAGGAAGGGGAAGAGGAATAGCAAAGGGGGAAATGCCAATGGGGGCGGGAGGACTCATGGGACAATTGAATATGGGAAGAGGAAGAATGCAGCTGGGGATAGATCAATGTGCTCTATGTAAAAATAGAGGACATTGGAAAAATGAGTGTCCTCTCAACCAAGGAATGGGTTTTGGGGGAGGAATTATAGCCAGTGGGGATGGAAATCAGGGACTGATGAATAATACAGGTGCTTTCCCGGGAAATCCACAAGGTGCCGCCCAGGCCTTTATGATGGGGAATTACCAGAATCAGAGCTGACTAGACCAGGATTTAAAGGTAATAATGGAAGTAGATGGGGAACCGTTAGAATTTAGAGTAGATACTGGGGCATCATTCTCAGCTGTCAACACTAAGATAGGACCTTTGAGTGATTCTACTATTCAAGTAGTGGGAGTTACGGGACAAGTTGAGGAACGAACATTTTTGCGGCCATTAGATATAAAATTTGGGGGGAAGGAATTTGACCATCGATTTTTATATATGCCAAATAGCCCAAAATCACTATTTGGGAGGGATTTATTGTCAATGTTAGAAGCAAAGATAATATTTGAAAAAGGTAGAGTAAGATTGGAATTTCCCGAGGAGAATATTGCTAAGCTGTTTGTAGTGAAAGAAGTAGAAGCAGTAGAAATACCACAAGAAATAGAGCAAGCTGTAGTACCATGGGTATGGGAAACAGGAGTACCTGGAAAATCAAAAGCGGCACAACCAGTTGTAATAGAACTAAAAGAAGGAGCCTCCCCAGTAAGGGTAAAACAATATCCTTTGAAATTGGAAGCATGAATAGGAATAGCACCTATGATTGAACAATTTCTTAGCTTAGGAATTTTACAGGAATGTGAGTCAGAATTCAATACTCCAATATTCCCAGTTAGAAAGCCAAATGGTAAGTATAGATTAGTTCAAGATTTAAGAGCAATTAATAATATCACTAAAGATATACACCCAGTAGTAGCTAATCCGTATACATTGTTGACAGCTGTGTCGGAAAAGTTTAAGTGGTTCACAGTGATTGATTTGAAAGATGCATTTTTCTGTATCCCCTTGGCACTTGAAAGTAGGAAATACTTTGCTTTTGAGTGGGAGAACCCAGACACGGGACGCAAGAAGCAGCTCACCTGGACGCGTCTACCACAAGGATTCAAAAACTCACCAACTATTTTTGGAAATCAATTGGCTCGAGAGTTAGAAGAATGGAAGATGACTCAGGTAAAAGAATCACCTTTTTATATGTTCTCCTACAATATGTTGATGATATCTTTATAGCCTCCGCAGAAAAGGATGTTTGCCTTAGACTCACCATTGAACTACTTAATATGCTGGGACAAGCTGGATACCGAGTATCGAGAGAAAAAGCTCAGCTGGTAAGAACCCAAGTGATTTACTTAGGCTGCGAAATCTCACAAGGGGTACGAAAGTTAGGAATCAATCGAGTACAAGCAATTTGCACCATACCCACACCACGAAATCCACAAGAGTTAAGATCCTTTTTGGGCATGATAGGGTGGTGCCGCTTGTGGATTCCGGAATTTGGACTGAAAGCAAAACCCTTGTATGAAGCAGCCAAAAGCCCTGTGTTTCAGTGAGGACAAACGCAAGAAAAGGCATTTCAGAGTCTGAAACAAGCTTTAAAGGAAGCCCCAGCACTAGGATTGCCAGATCTCACAAAACCTTTTCAACTATACGTAAATGAAAGACAGAGACTGGCAATAGGGGTTCTCACCCAAAAATTGGGCTCATGGAAATGCCCGGTGGGGTACTTCTCAAAGCAGCTAGACTCTGTAAGTGCCGGATGGCCCAGTTGTCTTAGGGCTGTGGCAGCAACAGTGCTCCTAATTCGAGAAGCCAGAAAATTGACTTTGGGAAAAAGGATGGAAGTATTTGTTCCCCATATGGTCGTTGCAGTTTTGGAACAAAAAGGGGGGCATTGGCTCTCGTCGAGTCGCATGTTACAATATCAGGCACTCCTCCGAGAACAGGATGACATTGAATTAAAAATAACCAATCATCTTAATCCAGCAGAATTTCTTAGGAGCAGCAGCCAGGAAGAAGGAGGCGAATTGACACATGATTGCGTAGAAATCATTGAACAGGTATATGCCAGCCGGAAGGACCTGAAAGATGAGCCTTTGGAAAATCCGGAATGGGAACTGTTTACAGATGGATCCAGCTTTGTGGAAAACGGAATCAGGTATGCGGGATACGCAGTAGTGACTTTGACACAAATAATAGAAGCTCGAGCTTTAACCTCGGGAACTTCAGCCCAGAAAGCTGAGATACAAGCTCTGGTAAGAGCCTTAGAATTGAGTCAGGGGAAAAGAGTAAACATTTGGACTGATTCAAAATATGCCTTTGGAGTAATACATGTACATGGAGCACTGTGGAAAGAAAGAGCACTGTTGAATTCTCAAGGATCAGAAATTAAGCACAAAGAACAAATATTAGCACTATTGGAAGCAGTGCATAAACCTCAGGCAGTAGCAGTGATGCATGTAAAAGGACATCAAAAGGAAGAGGGAAAAGCGTTCCAAGGAAACCAGCTGGCTGACAGAGTTGCCAAACAGGTTGCTCGAGAGGTATGGACACAATTAGCTTTATTGCCAGTGCGAATTAACCCTGCCACTTCTTTTCTTGAGCAGAAACCATGGTATACACATGAAGATGAGAAGCTTGCTCAATTTGTTCAGGCCCAGAAGAATGAAAAAGGATGGTATGTCACAGCTGAAGGTCAGGTTGTATTGCCAACAAAAGTAATGAAAACAATTTTAGAAATCGAACATAACAAGTGCCATTGGGGAGCAGACGCATTGGTACAGTTTTTAAAACGTGAGATAATTTCCAATCGGATGTTAACAATGGCAAAGCGGATTAACGCCATGTGTCCAGTCTGTATTAAAAATAACCCAGTGACACGAAGGCAGATACAACTAGGAAAGTTACAAGTGGGGCCGCAACCAGGAGACTATTGGCAAATAGATTTCTCAGAGCTACCAAAAGCACAAGGGTACCGTTATTTACTGGTGTATGTGTGTACCTTTTCAGGGTGGCCAGAAGCCTTCCCATGCAGGACTAACCAAGCAAAGGAAGTAATTAAAACTTTACTACGGGAAATCATCCCTAGATTTGGAATCCCATTAGGAATGTCCTCAGATAGAGGACCTCACTTTGTAGCTAGAGTAGTCCAAGAGGTAGCCAGAGTGTTAGGGATAGTTTGGAATCTCCATACGCCCTGGAGACCACAATCTAGTGGCCAAGTGGAACGGATGAATCAGACATTAAAAGGGCAAATTAAGAAAATTTGTCAGGAAGCGAAGATACAGTGGCCTCAGGCACTACCTCTAGCCCTGCTAAGAATCAGGATTAAACCCAGAGAAAGGATAGGAGTAAGTCCATACGAAATTTTGTATGGCAAACCATATCATGCTACAACCTACAAAGGGGACCCTCACTTAGTAGGAGATCAAGTATTGTTGAGTTACATTTTGTCTTTAAATAAAGTCCTTACAGCGCTGCGAGGAGCATTGCAGTGGAACCGGCCTCTGCCCTTGGAGAATCCTGTCCATGACATACAGCCAGGAGATCAAGTATATGTGAAAAACTGGAATACGGAACCCTTGAAAGGAGTATGGGACGGTCCTCACCAGGTGATCATGACTACCTACACGGCAGTGAAAGTCCAAGGGATCGAAAACTGGATTCACTACACTCGAATCAAGAAGGTCCCGTCAAGATGGGAAGTACAGCCTCTGTCAGCAACAAAGCTGGTGTTCAGGGCAAGGCCTTAGTTCTTTTAACATTAGTCTGTATAATGCAGGTGGGAGAAGCGTTTGTTAAAATTACAGTTCCGGAGCCAGATGTAATGGTGCCTGAGGGTGCGGGAGTAAATTTAACCTGTTTGTTTTCTGACAACCAGAGAACTGGATTAAAAGAAGTACATGCAGCCTGGAGACAAATCACCACAGACGAGGTATTTACAGAAGGAATTGTGACACTTTGGGATATGGAACAGCAAAGAGGTAACACCACATTGACAATATCTCATATGCAAGCTGATCAGGTAGGACAATTCTCATGCATTGTGCGGATTAGAGAAAGTTTTGATTATGGGAACATAAATGTAGGTATTCTAAAAGAGAATGGGAGAACATGGCAGGTGACAGAAGCTGGAAAAACACAACAAGAATTGGGACAAGAAAATTTAATAGTGGGATTAGTTAGGGATTTTGGACAAGTACAAAATACTACGTCCATCACTGCATGTTTACCTTTACCTAAAGCTGCGGGAGATCCAATACCATGGGGCATCATTCCCGTTGGGGAAATGCCTCCAGTAACTATAAATGGGACAAAAAGATGTAATAAAGAAGTACGGAATCATACTAAGATGATAGAGGAAACCTATACAGTTCGAGGGAAATGGTCAACACCGGGACAAAAGAGTGAGTGCCTAAAATTACTAAATCCAGTTTTTACAAGAATTGGACGGTTCAAGAATGTAGGATGGTGTACTTATGACATAAGACAAAAAAGACAAAAAACCAGTCACAGAATTTTCTTATGAGATAGTATGTCAAGAAGGGAAGGAAGAATGGGAACATTGGAAAACGATTTGGGGTCCTAGTTTGTTAGAACCTTACAGTTACATAGGACCAGTACATTGGTGTGTCGAATGGTCAGGCCAGAGAGAGCAAGGACATCTAGGAGTGTTAGGAACTGAAACAGTAAGACGGGATCGAGTGACCCTCACACCTAGCTGGAATTGTAGCAAAATCATCACCTGTGATACCCCTGAATCCCAAATTGGTTTAGTGCCAGTACGGATACTATTGAAATGGGGCTGTGAATGTCAAAGGTATAATCATACAATAACAGGTGAAATAAAAGGGGCATGGAAAGATTGTCAGACGACTACCATCAGGAGTCCAGGGCATTCAGTGTGGGTAATGGGGCACGGACAGTGGACTACTCATATGCCTATTAATGGCCCGGTCACACAGATTACTTTAGGAGTCCCTACACTTTGCCCTTTTTGGAAACAGTCTAAATTAACGCAGAAAGAGATGCAGTCACGAACAAAGAGAGAAACAAATGAAGTGGCAAAAGAACTAGGATTGGGAAATGAAGATGAATGGCATGAACCCTCATCAGGAGTTAAATTTGGATGGGTATTGGAGTCCTTGTTTGCACCAATTTCTACATATAGAAACCGGGAGATGCTGTACAAATTAGTAGGACAAACTGAGAGGCTAGCCGCAGTTACAAAGAAAGGATTTAAGGATCTAAACTTACAGTTGCAGGCAACGACAAGAATGACAATTCAAAATAGAGTGGCATTAGATTTGCTTTTATTAAAAGAACATGGAGTCTGTGGGTACCTCCAAGGAAAGGTTGACCATTGCTGCGTACATATCCCAAATGTCACAGAAGAAGTAGAAAAAGACATAAGTCAATTAGAACAAATTAAAACAAAAGTGCATGAAGTCCAGGAGGAAGCTGAACATAACTGGGTAGGAGCACTGTTTAGCTCCCTAGGAATCCAAGTCTCTGGTTGGATATCATCAATTGTACAATATGTAATAATGATTGTATTGATTATTGTAGTATGCATGATTATGTATAGATGTCTTTTAGGAATGATTGCCAGAGAAGGAACTCATACTCGACGTGTTATGAGAGCACTGACCCGGAAAGAAGTAATCCTGCCAACTCGAAAAGAAGACTCACCATCCTACTTAGAAACCATAACTTGAAGAATTGAGCATCCTTGCAGAAAATCTGAAGAATGCTCAAAAGGGGGGAGTTGATACCGAAATAATGAGAAAAAGGACTAATGTAGATATAGTAGTAGTCATGCTAAGGCTTAGAAAACTGCAGTTCTCAGACAGGCCCTGGGAACCAGCCCTGGGAATGAGCTGGGGACTGTGGAAACAATAATTAAAGATAATTAAAGAATTTAGTGGAGCATATAAGAACATCTAGAAACTTTCAGGATAAGGCTAAAGTATAATAATAAATAAAGGGTTCTGGTGATGGGAAAACATGCAAGCGGGAATTAAAGGGGGGTAGCCTATAGTTTTGAATAGACAAGCATGCAAAATTTATAACTTTTAGGAATGATATCTACAAGATTTATGTATCTGTATTGTCTTGAAGAATGTGTACCTCTGTACGTAAACTACTTTGTAAAAAGGTATAAAAAACTTGACGAAAAAGGGAACTGTGGGACCCTGACTTTGGACGCTAGTCCGCAGGTTCCCCGGGCCCTGAATAAAGCACCGCATAAACTGACACTCTGTTAGTTTGTGTTCTGTTTGGGGCATCGGGCAGCAATGGGATGGGATGGGATGGGATGGGATGGGATGGGATGGGATGGGATGGGATGGGATGGGATGGGATGGGACGGGATGGGATGGGATGGGATGGAATGGGATGGGATGGGATAGGATGGGATG
Organism: Sturnus vulgaris; assembly: GCF_052056855.1. Lineage (NCBI taxonomy): Eukaryota > Metazoa > Chordata > Aves > Passeriformes > Sturnidae > Sturnus > Sturnus vulgaris. Next base: position 13,604,559 of record NC_142282.1, read on the forward strand.
GGATGGGATCCCTGGGATGGGATCCCTGGGATGGGATGGGATGGGATGGGATGGGATGGGATGGGATGGGATGGGATGGGATGGGATGGGGTGGGATGGGACGGGTTGGAATGGGATGGGATCCCTGGGATGGGATGGGATGGAATGGAATCCCTGGGATGGGATGGGATCCCTGGGGTGGGATATCTGGTATGAGATGGGATGGGATGGGATGGAATGGGATGGGATGGGATGTGACGGGATGGGATGGGATCCCTGGGATGGGATGGAATCCCTAGGATGGTATGGAATCCCTGGGATGGGATGGGATGGGATGGGATGGGATGGGATGGAAAGGGATGGGATGGGATGGGATGGGATGGGATGGGATGGGATGGAAAGGGATGGGATGGGATGGGATGGGATGCCATGGCATGGGATCCCTGGGATGAGATGGGATGGGATGGGATCCGTGGGATGGGATGGAATCCCTGGGATGGGATCCCTGGGATGGGATGGGATTCCTGGGATGGGATCCCGGGGATGGGATGGGATGGGATCCCTGGGATGGCAGGCTATTCCTGGGTTAGGAGTACATCCCTGGGATGGAATGGGATGGGATGGGATTTCATGGGATGGGATGGGATGGGATGGCATCCCTGGGATGGGATGGGATGGCATCCCTGGTATGGGATCCCTGGGATGGGATGCGATGGGACGGGATGGGATGGGGTGGGAAGGGATGGGATGGGCTACAATGGGATGGGATGGGATGCGATGGGATGGGATGGGATGGGATGGGATGGGATGGGATGGGATGGGTTGGGATGGGATGGGATAGGATGGGATGGGATGGGATGGGATAGGATCGCTGGGATTGGATCACTGGGATGAGATGGGAACCCTGGGATGGGATCCCTGGGATGGGATGGGATGGGGTGGGATGGGATGGGATGGGATGGGATGGAATGGAAAGGGATGGGATGGGATTGGATGGGATGGCATGGGTTGGGATCGGTTGGGAACCCTGGGATGTGATGGGATGGGACTTGATCCCTGGGATGGGATGAGATGGGATCCCAGGGATGGGATCCCTGGAATGTGATCCCTCGTATGGGATGGGATCCCTGGGATGGGATGGAATCCCTGGGATGGGATCCCGGGGATGGGATGGGTTGGGATGGGATGGGATCCCTGGGATGGGTTGGGATGGGATGGGATCCCTGGGATGGGATGGGATGGGATGGGATGGGTTGGGATGGGATGGGATCCCTGGGATGGGATGGGATCCCTGGAATGGGATCCCTGGAATGGGATCCCAGGGATGGGATGGGATGGGATTGGATGGGATGGGATGGGATGGGATGGGATCCCTGCGCTGGGATGGGATCGGATGGTATCCCTGGGATGGGATACATGGGATGGGATCGGATGGGATGGGATGGGCTAGAATGGGTTGGGATGGGATGGGATCGATGGGATGGGAGGGGAGGGGATGGGATGGGATGGGATGGGATGGGATGGGATGGGATGGGATCCCTGCTATGGGATCCCTGGGATGGGATGGGATCCCTGGGATGGGATCCCTGGGATGGGATGGGATGGAATGGGATGGGATGGGATCCCTGGGATGGGATCGGATGGGATGGGATGGGATGGGATGGGATCCCTGGGATGGGATATGTGGGATGGGATGTGATGGGACGGGATGGGATGGGATGGGATGGGATGGGGTGGGAAGGGATGGGATGGGCTAAAATGGGATGGGATGGGATGGGATGGGATGGGATGGGATGGGATGGGATGGGATGGGATGGGATGGGATGGGATGGGATGGGATGGGTTGGGATGGGATGGGATAGGATGGGATGGGATGGGATGGGATGGGATGGGATGGGATGGGATGGGATGGGATGGGATAAGATCGCTGGGATTGGATCCCTGGGATGAGATGGGAACACTGGAATGGGATCCCTGGGATGGGATGGGATGGGATGGGATGGGATGGGATGGGATGGGATGGAATGGGGTGGGATGGGATGGGATGGAATGGAATGGGATGGGATGGGATTGGATGGGATGGCATGGGTTGGGATGGGTTGGGAACCCTGGGATGGGATACCTGGGATGGGTTTGGATGGGATTGGATGGGATGGGATGGGATCCCTGGGATGGCTTGGGATCCCTGGGATGGGATGTGTTCACTGGGATGGGATGGGATGGGTTTGGATGGGATGGGATCCCTGGGATGGGATGGGATGGGATGGCATGGCATGGGATCCCTGGGATGAGATGGGCTGGGATGGGATCCCTGCGATGGGATGGGATGGGATGGGAATGGGATAGGATGGGATGGGATGGGATGGGATGGGATCCCTGCTATGGAATGGGATGGGATCCCTGCGCTGGGATGGGATGGGATCCCTGGGATGGGATACCTGGGATGGGTTCGAATGGGACTGGATGGGATGGGATGGGATCCCTGGGATGGGATGGGATCCCTGGGATGGGATACCTGGGATGGGATGGGATGGGATGGGATCGGTTTGGATGGGATGGTATCCCTGGGATGGGATGGGATGGGATGGCATGGCATGGGATCCCTGGGATGAGATGGGCTGTGATGGGATCCCTGGGATGGGATGGGATGGGATGGGATGGGATGGGATGGGATGGTATGGTATGGGATGGGATGGGATGGGATGGGATGGGATGGGATGGGAATGGGATAGGATGGGATGGGTTGGGATGGGATGGGATCCCTGGGATGGGATGGGATCCCTGGGATGGGATGGGATGGTATCCCTGGGATGGGATTAGTTGGTATGGGATCCCTGCTATGGGATGGGATGGGATCCCTGCTATGGGATGGGATGGGACCCCTGCGCTGGGATGGGATGGGATCCGTGGGATGGGATACTTGGGATGGGTTCGGATGGGATTGGATGGGATGGGATCCCTGGGATGGGTTGGGATCCCTGGGATGGGATGTGTTCACTGGGATGGGATGGGATGGGTTTGGATGGGATGGGATCCCTGGGATGGGATGGGATGGGATGGGATGGGATGGGATGGGATGGGATGGGATCCCTGGGATGGGATGGGATGGGATGGGATCCCTGGGATGGGATGGGATGGGATGGGATGGGATGGGATGGGAATGGGATAGGATGGGATGGTTTGCGATGGGATGGGATGGGATGGCATCCCTGGAATGGGATGGGAAACCTGGAATGGGATGGGATGGTATCCCTGGGATGGGATTGGTTGGGATGGGATCCCTGGGATGGGATGGAATACCTGGCATGAGATAGCAGGGATGATAGGGATGGGATGGGATGGGATGGGATGGGATGGGATGGGATGGGATGGGATGGGATGGGATGGGATGGGATCCCTGCTATGGGATGGGATGGGATCCCTGCGCTCGGATGGGATGGGATCCCTGGGATGGGATACCTGGGACGGGTTCGGATGGGGTTGGATGGGATGGGATGGGATCCCTGGGATGGGATGGGATCCCTGGGAATGGGATGGGATGGGATTCCTGGGATGGGATGGGATGGGATCCCTGAGTTGGGATCGAATCCCTGGGATGGCATCCGTGAGATGGGATGGGATCTCTGACATGGGATCCCTGGCATGGGATGTGATCCCTGGGATGAGATGGGATCCCTGGAATGGGATGGGAAGGGATGGGATGGGAAGGGATGGGATTGGATGGGATCCCTGGGATGGGATGGGATCCATGGGATGGGATGGGTTGGGATGGGATTGGATCCCTGGGATGGTATGGGATCCCTGGTATGGGAAGAGATGAAATGGCATCCCCGGGATGGGATGGAATCCCTGGGATGGGATAGCTGGGATGGGATGGGATCCCTGGGATGGGATGGGATGGGATGGGATGGGATGGGATGGGATGGGATGGGATGGGATGGGATGGGATGGGATAGGTTGGGATGGGATGGGATGGGATCCCGGGGATGGGATGGGATCCCTGGGATGGGATCGGATGGGATCCCTGGGATGGGATGGGATCCCTGGGATGGAATGGGATCCCTGGGATGGGTTGGGATCCCTGGTATGGGATGGGATCCCTGGGTTGGGATCCCAGGAATGTGATCCCTCGTATGGGATTGGATCCCTGGGATGGGTTGGAATCCCTGGGATGGGATCCCTGGGATGGGATGGGATGGGATAGGATGGGATGGGATGGGATGGGATACCTGGGATTGGATGGGATCCCTGGGATGGGATGGGATCCCTGGGATGGGATGGGATGGTATCCCTGGGATGGAATTGGTTGGGATGGGATCCCTGGGATGGGATGGAATACCTGGCATGAGATAGCAGGGATGATATGGGATGGGATGGGATGGGATGGGATGGGATCCCTGCTATGGGATGGGATGGGATCCCTGCTATGGGATGGAATGGGACCCCTGCGCTGGGATGGGATGGGATCCCTGGGATGGGATACCTGGGATGGGTTCAGATGGGATTGGATGGGATGGGATGGGATGGGATCCCTGGAATGGGATGGGATCCCTGGGATGGGATGTGTTAACTGGGGTGGGATGGGATGGGTTTGGATGGGATGGGATCCCTGGGATGGGATGGGATGGGATGGCATGGCATGGGATCCCTGGGATGAGATGGGCTGGGATGGGATCCCTGGGATGGGATGGGATGGGATGGGATGGGATGGGATGGGATCCCTGGATTGGGATGGGATCCCTGGGATGGGATGGGATCCGTGGGATGGGATGGGATCCGTGGGATGGGATGGGATCCCTGGGATGGGATGGGATCCCTGGGATGGGATGGGAACTCTGTTATGGGTTGGGATCCCTGGTATTGGATCCCTGGGGTGGGATGGGATCCCTTGAATGGGATGGGATCGCTGGAAAGGGAAGGGATGGGATTACTGAGTTGGGAATGGATGGGATCCCTTGGATGGGATGGGGTGGGATAGGATGGGATGGGATGGGAATGGGATAGGATGGGATGGGATGGGATGGGATGGGTTTGGATGGGATGGGATCCCTGGGATGGGATGGGATGGGATGGGATGGGATGGGATGGGATGGGATGGGATGGGATGGCATGGCATGGCATGGCATGGCATGGCATGGCATGGCATGGCATGGCATGGGATCCCTGGGATGAGATGGGATGGGATCCCTGGGATGGGATGGGATGGGAATGGAATAGGATGGGATGGGTTGGGATAGGATGGGATGTGTTGGGATGGGATGGGATGGGTTCCCTGGGATGGGATGGGATCCCTGGGATGGGATGGGATCCCTGGGATGGGATGGGATGGTATCCCTGGGATGGAATTGGTTGGGATGGGATCCCTGGGATGGGATGGAATACCTGGCATGAGATAGCAGGGATGATATGGGATGGGATGGGATGGGATGGGATGGGATGGGATGGGATCCCTGCTATGAGATGGGATGGGATCCCTGCTATGGGATGGGATGGAATACCTGGCATGAGATAGCAGGGATGATATGGGATGGGATGGGATGGGATGGGATGGGATGGGATGGGATGGGATGGGATGGGATGGGATCCCTGCTATGAGATGGGATGGGATCCCTTCTATGGGATGGGATGGGAAGCCTGCGCTGGGATGGGATGGGATCCCTGGGATGGGATACCTGGGATGGGTTCAGATGGGATTGGATGGGATGGGATCCCTGGAATGGGATGGGATCCCTGGGATGGGATGTCTTCACTGGGATGGGATGGGATGGGTTTGGATGGGATGGGATCCCTGGGATGGGATGGGATGGGATGGGATGGGATGGCATGGCATGGCATGGGATCCCTGGGATGAGATGGGCTGGGATGGGATCCCTGGGATGGAATGGGATGGGATGGGATGGGAATGGGATAGGATGGGATGGGTTGCGATGGGATGGGACGGGATGGGATCCCTGGGATTGGGTGGGATCTCTGGGATGGGATGGTATCCCTGGAATGGGATTGGTTGGGATGGGATCCCTGGGATGGGATGGAATACCTGGCATGAGATAGCAGGGATGATTGGGATGGGATGGGATGGGATGGGATGGGATGGGATGGGATGGGATGGGATGGGATGGGATGGGATGGGATCCCTGCTATGGGATGGGATGGGATCCCTGGGATGGGATACCTGGGATGGGTTCGGATGGGATTGGATGGGATGGAATCCCTGGAATGGGATGGGATGGGATCCCTGGGATGGGATGTGTTCACTGGGATGGGGTGGAATCCCTGGAATGGGATGGGATGGGATTCCTGGGATGGGATGGGATGGGATCCCTGGAATGGGATTCCTGGGATGGGATGGGATCCCTGGGTTGGGATCGAATCCCTGGGATGGCATCCGTGACATGGGCTGGGATCTCTGACATGGGATCCCTGGCATGGGATGTGATCCCTGGGATGAGATGGGATCCCTGGGATGGGATGGGATGGGATGGGATGGGATGGGATGGGATGGGATGGGAAGGGATGGGATGGGAGGGGATGGGATCCCTGGGATTGGATCCCTGGGATGAGATGGAATACCTGGCATGAGATAGCAGGGATGATATGGGATGGGATGGGATGGGATGGGATGGGATGGGATGGGATGGGATCCCTGGGATGGGATCCATGGGACCGGATGGGTTGGGAACCGTTTGATGGGATCTTATGGGATCCCTGGGATGAGATGGGATGGGATTGGATCCCTGGGATGGGATGAGATGGGATCCTAGGGATGGGATACCTGGAATGTGATCCCTCGTATGGGATGGGATCCCTGGGATGGGATGGGATCCCTGGGATGGGATGGGATGGTATCCCTGGGATGGGATTAGTTGGTATGGGATCCCTGCTATGGGATGGGATGGGATGGGATGGGATGGGATGGGATGGGATGGGATGGGATGGGGTGGGATGGGACGGGTTGGAATGGGATGGGGTCCCTGGGATGGGATGGGATGGAATGGAATCCCTGGGATGGGATGGGATCCCTGGGATGGGATATCTGGTATGAGATGGGATGGGATGGGATGGACTGGGATGGGATGGGATGTGACGGGATGGGATGGGATCCCTGGGATGGGATGAGATGGGATCCCTGGGATGGCGTGTGAAGCCTGGGATGGGATGGGATCCCTGGGATGGGATGGGATCCCTGGGATGGTATGGGATCCCTGGGATTAGATCCCTGGGATGGGATGGGATCCCTGGAATGGGATGGGATGCCTGGAATGGGATGGGATGGTATACGATGCCTGGAATGGGAACAGATGGGATGGAATCCCTGGGATGGGATGGAATCCCTGGGATGGGATAGCTGGAATGTGATTGGAACCCTTGGATGGGATGGGATCCCTGGGATGGTATGGAATCCCTAGGATGGTATGGAATCCCTGGGATGGGATGGGATGGGATGGGATGGGATGGGATGGGATGGGATGGGATGGGATGGGATGGGATGGGATGGAAAGGGATGGGATGGGATGGGATGGGATGGGATGGGATGGAAAGGGATGGGATGGGATGGGATGGGATGGGATCCCTGGGATGGGATGGGATGGGTTTGGATGGGATGGGATGCCTGGGCTGGGATGGGATGGGATGGGATGCCATGGCATGGGATCCCTGGGATGAGATGGGATGGGATGGGATCCGTGGGATGGGATGAGATGGGATGGGATGGGATGAGATGGGATGGGATGGGATGGGATCCCTGGGTTGGGATTGGTTGGGATGGGATACCTGGGATGGGATGGAATCCCTGGGATGAGATCGCTGGGATGGGATGGGATGGGATGGGATCCCTGTGATGGGATTGCATGGGATGGTATCCCTGGGATGGTGTCCCTCGGATGGGATGGGATTGCATGGGATGGGATGGGATCCCTGGGATGGGATGTGTTCACTGGGATGGGATGGAATCCCTGGAATGGGATGGGATGGGATTCCTGGGATGGGATGGAATGGGATCCCTGGAATGGGATTCCTGGGATGGGATGGGATCCCTGGGTTGGGATCGAATCCCTGGGACGGCATCCGTGAGATGGGATGGGATCTCTGACATGGGATCCCTGGCATGGGATGTGATCCCTGGGATGAGATTGGATCCCTGGGATGAGATGGAATACCTGGCATGAGATAGCAGGGATGATATGGGATGGGATGGGACGGGATGGGATGGGATGGGATGGGATGGGATGGGATGGGATGGGATGGGATCCCTGGGATGGTATGGGATCCCTGGGATGGGATCCCTGGGATGGGATCCATGGGATGGGATGGGTTGGGATGGGTTGGGAACCGTTTGATGGGATCTTATGGGATCCCTGGGATGAGATGGGATGGGATTGGATCCCTGGGATGGGATGAGATGGGATGGGTTTGGATGGGATGGGATCCCTGGGATGGGATGGGATGGCATGGCATGGGATCCCTGGCATGAGATGGGCTGTGATGGCATCCCTGGGATGGGATGGGATGGTATGGAATGGGATGGGATGGGATGGGATGGGAATGGGATAGGATGGGATGGGTTGGGATGGGATGGGATGGGATGGGATGGGAATGGGATAGGATGGGATGGGATGGGATGGGATGGGATGGGATGGGATGGGAATGGGATAGGATGGGAGGGGTTGGGATGGGATGGGATGGGATGGGATGGGATGGGATGGGATGGGATGGGATCCCTGGGATGGGATGGGATCCCTGGGATGGGATGGGATGGGATGGGATGGGATGGGGTGGGATGGGTTTGGATGCGATGGGATCCCTGGGATGGGATGGGATGGCATGGCATGGGATCCCTGGGATGAGATGGGCTGTGATGGCATCCCGGGGATGGGATGGGATAGGATGGGATGGGATGGGATGGGATGGGATGGGATGGGATGGGAATGGGATAGGATGGGATGGGTTGGGATGGGATGGGATGGGATGGGATGGCATGGGATCCCTGGGATGGGATGGGATCCCTGGGATGGGATGGGATGGTATCCCTGGGATGGGATTAGTTGGTATGGGATCCCTGCTATGGGATGGGATGGGATCCCTGCTATGGGATGGGATGGGACCCCTGCGCTGGGATGGGATGGGATCCCTGGGATTAGATACCTGGCATGGGTTCGGATGGGATTGGATGGGATGGGATGGGATCCCTGGGATGGGATGGGATCCCTGGGATGGGATGTGTTCACTGGGATGGGATGGGATGGGTTTGGATGGGATGGGATCCCTGGGATGGGATGGGATGGCATGGCATGGGATCCCTGGGATGAGATGGGCTGGGATGGGATCCCTGGGATGGGATGGGATGGGATGGGATGGGATGGGAATGGGATAGGATGGGATGGGTTGCGATGGGATGGGATGGGATGGGATCCCTGGGATGGGATGGGATCTCTGGGATGGGATGGTATCCCTGGGATGGGATGGAATACCTGGCATGATATAGCAGGGATGATTGGGATGGGATGGGACGGGATGGGATGGGATGGGATGGGATGGGATGGGATCCCTGCTATGGGATGGGATGGGATCCCTGCGCTGGGATGGGATGGGATCCCTGGGATGGGATACCTGGGACGGGTTCGGATGGGGTTGGATGGGATGGGATGGGATCCCTGGGATGGGATGGGATCCCTGGGATGGGATGTGTTCACTGGGATGGGATGGAATCCCTGGAATGGGATGGGATGGGATTCCTGGGATGGGATGGGATGGGATCCCTGGGATGGGATGAGATGGGATCCTAGGGATGGGATCCCTGGAATGTGATCCCTCGTATGGGATGGGATCCCTGGGATGGGATGGAATCCCCGGGATGGGATCCCAGGGATGAGATGGGATGGGATTGGATCCCTGGGATGGGATCCCTGGGATGGGATCCCTGGGATGGGATCGCTGGGATGGGATGGGTTGCGATGGGATGGGATGGGATCCCTGGGATGGGATGTGTTCACTGGGATGGGATGGGATCCCTGGAATGGGATTCCTGGGATGGGATGGGATCCCTGGGTTGGGATCGAATCCCTGGGATGGCATCCTTGAGATGGGATGGGATCTCTGACATGGGATCCCTGGCATGGGATGTGATCCCTGGGATGAGATGGGATGGGATGGAATGGAATTGGATCCCTGGGATGGGATGGGATCCCTGGGATGTTATCCCTGGGATGGGATGGGATCCCTGGGATGGGATGGGATGGGAAGGGATGGGATGGGAGGGGATGGGATCCCTGGGATTGGATCCCTGGGATGAGATGGAATACCTGGCATGAGATAGCAGGGATGATATGGGATGGGATGGGATGGGATGGGATGGGATGGGATGGGATGGGATGGGATGGGATGGGATCCCTGGGATGGTATGGGATCCCTGGGATGGGATCCCTGGGAAGGGATCCATGGGATGGGATGGGTTGGGATGGGTTGGGAACCGTTTGATGGGATCTTATGGGATCCCTGGGATGAGATGGGATGGGATTGGATCCCAGGGATGGGATGAGATGGGATCCTAGGGATGGGATCCCTGGAATGTGATCCCTCGTATGGGATGGGATCCCTGGGATGGGATGGAATCCCCGGGATGGGATCCCGGGGATGAGATGGGATGGGATTGGATCCCTGGGATGGGATCCCTGGGATGGGATGGGATGGGATGGGATGGGATGGGAATGGGATAGGATGGGATGGGTTGGGATGGGATGGGATGGGATGGGATGGGAATGGGATAGGATGGGATGGGTTGGGATGGGATGGGATGGGTTGGGATGGGATGGGATGGGATGGGAATGGGATAGGATGGGAGGGGTTGGGATGGGATGGGATGGGATGGGAATGGGATAGGATGGGATGGGTTGGGATGGGATGGGATGTGATGGGATGGGATGGGATCCCTGGGATGGGATGGGATGGCATGGCATGGGATCCCTGGGATGAGATGGGCTGGGATGGGATCCCTGCGATGGGATGGGATGGGATGGGATGGGATGGGATGGGATGGGATGGGAATGGGATAGGATGTAAGGGGAAGGGATGGGATGGGATCCCTGCTATGGAATGGGATGGGATCCCTGCTATGGGATGGGATGGGATCCCTGCGCTGGGATGGGATGTGATCCCTGGGATTAGATACCTGGCATGGGTTCGGATGGGATTGGATGGGATGGGATGGGATCCCTGGGATGGGATGGGATCCCTGGGATGGGATGTGTTCACTGGGATGGGATGGAATCCCTGGAATGGGATGGGATGGGATTCCTGGGATGGGATGGGATGGGATCCCTGGAATGGGATTCCTGGGATGGGATGGGATCCCTGGGTTGGGATCGAATCCCTGGGATGGCATCCGTGACATGGGCTGGGATCTCTGACATGGGATCCCTGGCATGGGATGTGATCCCTGGGATGAGATGGGATCCCTGGGATGGGATGGGATGGGATGGGATGGGATGGGATGGGATGGGATGGGATGGGATGGGAAGGGATGGGATGGGAGGGGATGGGATCCCTGGGATTGGATCCCTGGGATGAGATGGAATACCTGGCATGAGATAGCAGGGATGATATGGGATGGGATGGGATGGGATGGGATGGGATCCCTGGGATGGGATCCATGGGACGGGATGGGTTGGGAACCGTTTGATGGGATCTTATGGGATCCCTGGGATGAGATGGGATGGGATTGGATCCCTGGGATGGGATGAGATGGGATCCTAGGGATGGGATACCTGGAATGTGATCCCTCGTATGGGATGGGATCCCTGGGATGGGATGGGATCCCTGGGATGGGATGGGATGGTATCCCTGGGATGGGATTAGTTGGTATGGGATCCCTGCTATGGGATGGGATGGGATCCCTGCTATGGGATGGGATGGGATGGGATGGGATGGGATGGGATGGGATGGGATGGGATGGGATGGGATGGGATGGGGTGGGATGGGACGGGTTGGAATGGGATGGGGTCCCTGGGATGGGATGGGATGGAATGGAATCCCTGGGATGGGATGGGATCCCTGGGATGGGATATCTGGTATGAGATGGGATGGGATGGGATGGACTGGGATGGGATGGGATGTGACGGGATGGGATGGGATCCCTGGGATGGGATGAGATGGGATCCCTGGGATGGCATGTGAAGCCTGGGATGGGATGGGATCCCTGGGATGGGATGGGATCCCTGGGATGGGATGGGATCCCTGGGATTAGATCCCTGGGATGGGATGGGATCCCTGGAATGGGATGGGATGCCTGGAATGGGATGGGATGGTATACGATGCCTGGAATGGGAACAGATGGGATGGAATCCCTGGGATGGGATGGAATCCCTGGGATGGGATAGCTGGAATGTGATTGGAACCCTTGGATGGGATGGGATCCCTGGGATGGTATGGAATCCCTAGGATGGTATGGAATCCCTGGGATGGGATGGGATGGGATGGGATGGGATGGGATGGGATGGGATGGAAAGGGATGGGATGGGATGGGATGGGATGGGATGGGATGGGATGGGATGGGATGGAAAGGGATGGGATGGGATGGGATGGGATGGGATGGGATCCCGGGGATGGGATGGGATGGGTTTGGATGGGATGGGATCCCTGGGCTGGGATGGGATGGGATGGGATGCCATGGCATGGGATCCCTGGGATGAGATGGGATGGGATGGGATCCGTGGGATGGGATGAGATGGGATGGGATGCTATGAGATGGGATGGGATGGGATGGGATCCCTGGGTTGGGATGGAATCCCTGGGATGAGATCGCTGGGATGGGATGGGATGGGATGGGATCCCTGTGATGGGATTGCATGGGATGGAATCCCTGGGATGGTGTCCCTCGGATGGGATGGGATGGGATGGGATGGGATGGGATGGGATTGGATGGGATGGGGTGGGATGGTATGGGATTGGCTACAATCGGTTGGGATGGGATGGGATCGATGGGATGGGATGGAATGGGATCCCTGGGCTGTTATGGAATGGGATCCATGGGATGGGATGGGATACCTGGTATGGGATCCCTAGGATGGCATGGGATGGGATGGGATGGGATGGGATGGGATGGGATGGGGTTGGATGGGATGGCATTCCTGCGATGGGATGGGATCCCTGCGATGGGATCTCTGGGATCGCATGGTATCCAGGGGATGGGATGGGTTGGGATGGGATGGAATCCCTGGGATGGGGTCCCGGGGATGGGATGGGATGGGATCCCTGGGATGGGATGGGATGGGATGGGATCCCTGGGATGGGATCCCTGAAATGTGATCCCTCGTATGGGATGGGATCCCTGGAATGGGATGGAATCCCTGGGATGGGATCCCTGTGATGGGATGGGATTCCTGGGATGGGATCCCGGGGATGGGATGGGATCCCTGGGATGGCAGGCTATTCCTGGGTTAGGAGTACATCCCTGGGATGGAATGGGATGGGATGGGATTTCATGGGATGGGATGGGATGGGATGGCATCCCTGGGATGGGATGGGATGGCATCCCTGGTATGGGATCCCTGGGATGGGATGCGATGGGACGGGATGGGATGGGGTGGGAAGGGATGGGATAGGCTACAATGGGATGGGATGGGATGGGATGGGATGGGATGGGATGGGATGGGATGGGATGGGATGGGATGGGATGGGATGGGATGGGATGGGATGGGATGGGTTGGGATGGGATGGGATGGGATAGGATGGGATGGGATGGGATGGGATAGGATCGCTGGGACTGGATCCCTGGGATGAGATTGGAAACCTGGGATGGGATCCCTGGGATGGGATGGGATGGGGTGGGATGGGATGGGATGGAATGGAAAGGGATGGGATGGGATTGGATGGGATGGCATGGGTTGGGATCGGTTGGGAAACCTGGGATGTGATGGGATGGGACTTGATCCCTGGGATGGGATGACATGGGATCCCAGGGATGGGATCCCTGGAATGTGATCCCTCGTATGGGATGGGATCCCTGGGATGGGATGGAATCCCTGGGATGGGATCCCGGGGATGGGATGGGTTGGGATGGGATGGGATCCCTGGGATGGGATGGGATGGGATGGGATGGGATGGGATGGGATGGGTTGGGATGGGATGGGATCCCTGGGATGGGATGGGATCCCTGGAATGGGATCCCTGGAATGGGATCCCAGGGATGGGATGGGATGGGAGTGGATGGGATGGGATGGGATGGGATGGGATGGGATGGGATCCCTGCGCTGGGATGGGATCGGATGGTATCCCTGGGATGGGATACATGGGATGGGATGGGATGGGATGGGATGGGATGGGATGGGATGGGATGGGATGGGATGGGTTGGGATGGGATGGGATAGGATGGGATGGGATGGGATGGGATGGGATGGGATGGGATGGGATGGGATGGGATGGGATGGGATGGGATGGGATAGGATCGCTGGGATTGGATCCCTGGGATGAGATGGGAACCCTGGAATGGGATCCCTGGGATGGGATGGGATGGGATGGGATGGGTTGGGATGGGATGGGATGGAATGGAATGGGATGGGATGGGATTGGATGGGATGGCATGGGTTGGGATGGGTTGGGAACCCTGGGATGGGATGTGTTCACTGGGATGGGATGGGATGGGTTTGGATGGGATGGGATCCCTGGGATGGGATGGGATGGCATGGCATGGGATCCCTGGGATGAGATGGGATGGGATGGGATCCCTGCGATGGGATGGGATGGGAAGGGATGGGATGGTATGGTATGGGAAGGTATGGGAATGGGATAGGATGGGATGGGATGGGATGGGATGGGATGGGATGGGATGGGATGGGATGGGATGGGATCCCTGCTATGGGATGGGATGGGATCCCTGCTATGGGATGGGATGGGATCCCTGCGCTGGGATGGGATGGGATCGCTGGGATGGGATACCTGGGATGGGTTCGGATGGGATTGGATGGGATGGGATGGGATCCCTGGGATGGGATGGGATCCCTGGGATGGGATGTGTTCACTGGGATGGGATGGAATCCCTGGAATGGGATGGGATTCCTGGGATGGGATGGGATGGGATCCCTGGAATGGGATTCCTGGGATGGGATGGGATGGGATCCCTGGAATGGGATTCCTGGGATGGGATGGGATGGGATCCCTGGGTTGGGATCGAATCCCTGGGATGGCATCCGTGAGATGGGTTGGGATCTCTGACATGGGATCCCTGGCATGGTATGTGATCCCTGGGATGAGATGGGATCCCTGGGATGGGATGGGATGTGATGGGATGGGAAGGGATGGGATGGGAGGGGATGGGATCCCTGGGATTGGATCCCTGGGATGAGATGGAATACCTGGCATGAGATAGCAGGGATGATATGGGATGGGATGGGACGGGATGGGATGGGATGGGATGGGATGGGATGGGATCCCTGGGATGGGATCCCTGGGATGGGATCCATGGGATGGGATGGGTTGGGATGGGTTGGGAACCGTTTGATGGGATCCTATGGGATCCCTGGGATGAGATGGGATGGGATTGGATCCCTGGGATGGGATGAGATGGGATCCTAGGGATGGGATCCCTGGGATGGGATGCCTGGGATGGGATGGGATGGGATGGGATGGGATGGGATGGGATGGGATGGGATGGGTTTGGATGGGATGGTATCCCTGGGATGGGATGGGATGGCATGGCATGGGATCCCTGGGATGGGATGGGATGGGATGGGATCCCTGGGATGGGATGGGATGGGATGGGATGGGATGGGATGGGAATGGGATAGGATGGGATGGGTTGGGATGGGATGGGATCCCTGGGATGGCTTGGGATCCCTGGGATGGGATGTGTTCACTGGGATGGGATGGGATGGGTTTGGATGGGATGGGATCCCTGGGATGGGATGGGATGGCATGGCATGGGATCCCTGGGATGAGATGGGATGGGATGGGATCCCTGCGATGGGATGGGATGGGATGGGATGGGATGGTATGGTATGGGAAGGTATGGGAATGGGATAGGATGGGATGGGATGGGATGGGATGGGATCCCTGCTATGGGATGGGATGGGATCCCTGCGCTGGGATGGGATGGGATCCCTGCGCTGGGATGGGATGGGATCCCTGGGATTGGATACCTGGCATGGGTTCGGATGGGATTGGATGGGATGGGATGGGATCCCTGGGATGGGATGGGATCCCTGGGATGGGATGTGTTCACTGGGATGGGATGGAATCCCTGGAATGGGATGGGATGGGATTCCTGGGATGGGATGGGATGGGATCCCTGGAATGGGATTCCCGGGATGGGATGGGATCCCTGGGTTGGGATCGAATCCCTGGGATGGCATCCGTGACATGGGCTGGGATCTCTGACATGGGATCCCTGGGATGGGATGTGATCCCTGGGATGAGATGGGATGGGATGGAATGGGATGGGATCCCTGGGATGGGATGGGATCCCTGGGATGTTATCCCTGGGATGGGATGGGATGGGATGGGAAGGGATGGGATGGGAGGGGATGGGATCCCTGGGATTGGATCCCTGGGATGAGATGGAATACCTGGCATGAGATAGCAGGGATGATATGGGATGGGATGGGATGGGATGGGATGGGATGGGATGGGATGGGATGGGATGGGATCCCTGGGATGGGATCCCTGGGATGGGATCCATGGGACGGGATGGGTTGGGAACCGTTTGATGGGATCTTATGGGATCCCTGGGATGAGATGGGATGGGATTGGATCCCTGGGATGGGATGAGATGGGATCCTAGGGATGGGATACCTGGAATGTGATCCCTCGTATGGGATGGGATCCCTGGGATGGGATGGGATCCCTGGGATGGGATGGGATGGTATCCCTGGGATGGGATTAGTTGGTATGGGATCCCTGCTATGGGATGGGATGGGATCCCTGCTATGGGATGGGATGGGATGGGATGGGATGGGATGGGATGGGATGGGATGGGATGGGATGGGATGGGATGGGATGGGATGGGATGGGATGGGATGGGGTGGGATGGGACGGGTTGGAATGGGATGGGATCCCTGGGATGGGATGGGATGGAATGGAATCCCTGGGATGGGATGGGATCCCTGGGATGGGATGAGATGGGATCCCTGGGATGGCATGTGAAGCCTGGGATGGGATGGGATCCCTGGGATGGGATGGGATCCCTGGGATTAGATCCCTGGGATGGGATGGGATCCCTGGAATGGGATGGGATCCCTGGAATGGGATGGGATGGGATACGATGCCTGGAATGGGAACAGATGGGATGGAATCCCTGGGATGGGATGGAATCCCTGGGATGGGATAGCTGGAATGTGATTGGAACCCTTGGATGGGATGGGATCCCTGGGATGGTATGGAATCCCTAGGATGGTATGGAATCCCTGGGATGGGATGGGATGGGATGGGATGGGATGGGATGGGATGGGATGGGATGGAAAGGGATGGGATGGGATGGGATGGGATGGGATGGGATGGAAAGGGATGGGATGGGATGGGATGGGATGGGATGGGATGGGATCCCTGGGATGGGATGGGATGGGTTTGGATGGGATGGGATCCCTGGGCTGGGATGGGATGGGATGGGATGCCATGGCATGGGATCCCTGGGATGAGATGGGATGGGATGGGATCCGTGGGATGGGATGAGATGGGATGGGAGGGGATGAGATGGGATGGGATGGGATGGGATCCCTGGGTTGGGATTGGTTGGGATGGGATACCTGGGATGGGATGGAATCCCTGGGATGAGATCGCTGGGATGGGATGGGATGGGATGGGATCCCTGTGATGGGATTGCATGGGATGGGATACCTGGGATGGGATGGAATCCCTGGGATGAGATCGCTGGGATGGGATGGGATGGGATGGGATCCCTGTGATGGGATTGCATGGGATGGTATCCCTGGGATGGTGTCCCTCGGATGGGATGGGATGGGATGGGATGGGATTGGATGGGATGGGGTGGGATGGTATGGGATTGGCTACAATCGGTTGGGATGGGATGGGATCGATGGGATGGGATGGGATGGAATGGGATACCTGGGCTGTTATGGAATGGGATCCATGGGATGGGATGGGATACCTGGTATGGGATCCCTAGGATGGCATGGGATGGGATGGGATGGGATGGGATGGGATGGGATGGGGTTGGATGGGATTGGATGGGGTTGGATGGGATGGCATTCCTGCGATGGGATGGGATCCCTGCGATGGGATCTCTGGGATCGCATGGTATCCAGGGGATGGGATGGGTTGGGATGGGATGGAATCCCTGGGATGGGGTCCCGGGGATGGGATGGGATGGGATCCCTGGGATGGGATGGGATGGGATCCCTGGGATGGGATCCCTGAAATGTGATCCCTCGTATGGGATGGGATCCCTGGAATGGGATGGAATCCCTGGGATGGGATCCCTGGGATGGGATGGGATTCCTGGGATGGGATCCCGGGGATGGGATGGGATCCCTGGGATGGCAGGCTATTCCTGGGTTAGGAGTACATCCCTGGGATGGAATGGGATGGGATGGGATTTCATGGGATGGGATGGGATGGGATGGCATCCCTGGGATGGGATGGGATGGCATCCCTGGTATGGGATCCCTGGGATGGGATGCGATGGGACGGGATGGGATGGGGTGGGAAGGGATGGGATGGGCTACAATGGGATGGGATGGGATGGGATGGGATGGGATGGGATGGGATGGGATGGGATGGGATGGGATGGGATGGGATGGGATGGGATGGGATGGGATGGGTTGGGATGGGATGGGATGGGATAGGATGGGATGCGATGGGATGGGATAGGATCGCTGGGATTGGATCCCTGGGATGAGATTGGAACCCTGGGATGGGATCCCTGGGATGGGATGGGATGGGATGGGATGGGGTGGGATGGGATGGGATGGGATGGAAAGGGATGGGATGGGATTGGATGGGATGGCATGGGTTGGGATCGGTTGGGAACCCTGGGATGTGATGGGATGGGACTTGATCCCTGGGATGGGATGAAATGGGATCCCAGGGATGGGATCCCTGGAATGTGATCCCTCGTATGGGATGGGATCCCTGGGATGGGATGGAATCCCTGGGATGGGATCCCGGGGATGGGATGGGTTGGGATGGGATGGGATCCCTGGGATGGGATGGGATGGGATGGGTTGGGATGGGATGGGATCCCAGGGATGGGATGGGATGGGATGGGATGGGATGGGATTGGATGGGATGGGATGGGATGGGATGGGATGGGATGGGATGGGATGGGATCCCTGCGCTGGGATGGGATCGGATGGTATCCCTGGGATGGGATACATGGGATGGGATGGGATGGGATGGGATGGGATGGGATGGGATGGGATGGGATGGGATGGGATGGGTTGGGATGGGATGGGATAGGATGGGATGGGATGGGATGGGATGGGATGGGATGGGATGGGATGGGATGGGATGGGATGGGATGGGTTGGGATGGGATGGGATAGGATGGGATGGGATGGGATGGGATGGGATGGGATGGGATGGGATGGGATGGGATGGAATGGAATGGGATGGGATGGGATTGGATGGGATGGCATGGGTTGGGATGGGTTGGGAACCCTGGGATGGGATACCTGGGATGGGTTCGGATGGGATTGGATGGGATGGGATCCCTGGGATGGCTTGGGATCCCTGGGATGGGATGTGTTCACTGGGATGGGATGGGATGGGTTTGGATGGGATGGGATCCCTGGGATGGGATGGGATGGCATGGCATGGGATCCCTGGGATGAGATGGGATGGGATGGGATCCCTGCGATGGGATGGGATGGGATGGGATGGGATGGTATGGTATGGGAAGGTATGGGAATGGGATAGGATGGGATGGGATGGGATGGGATGGGATGGGATCCCTGCTATGGGATGGGATGGGATCCCTGCTATGGGATGGGATGGGATCCCTGCGCTGGGATGGGATGGGATCGCTGGGATGGGATACCTGGGATGGGTTCGGATGGGATTGGATGGGATGGGATGGGATCCCTGGGATGGGATGGGATCCCTGGGATGGGATGTGTTCACTGGGATGGGATGGAATCCCTGGAATGGGATGGGATTCCTGGGATGGGATGGGATGGGATCCCTGGAATGGGATTCCTGGGATGGGATGGGATGGGATCCCTGGGTTGGGATCGAATCCCTGGGATGGCATCCGTGAGATGGGTTGGGATCTCTGACATGGGATCCCTGGCATGGTATGTGATCCCTGGGATGAGATGGGATCCCTGGGATGGGATGGGATGTGATGGGATGGGAAGGGATGGGATGGGAGGGGATGGGATCCCTGGGATTGGATCCCTGGGATGAGATGGAATACCTGGCATGAGATAGCAGGGATGATATGGGATGGGATGGGACGGGATGGGATGGGATGGGATGGGATGGGATGGGATGGGATCCCAGGGATGGGATCCCTGGGATGGGATCCATGGGATGGGATGGGTTGGGATGGGTTGGGAACCGTTTGATGGGATCCTATGGGATCCCTGGGATGAGATGGGATGGGATTGGATCCCTGGGATGGGATGAGATGGGATCCTAGGGATGGGATCCCTGGGATGGGATGCCTGGGATGGGATGGGATGGGATGGGATGGGATGGGATGGGATGGGATGGGATGGGATGGGATGGGTTTGGATGGGATGGTATCCCTGGGATGGGATGGGATGGCATGGCATGGGATCCCTGGGATGGGATGGGATCCCTGGGATGGGATGGGATGGGATGGGATGGAATGGTATGGTATGGGATGGGATGGGATGGGATGGGATGGGATGGGATGGGAATGGGATAGGATGGGATGGGTTGGGATGGGATGGGATCCCTGGGATGGGATGGGATCCCTGGGATGGGATGGGATGGGATGGTATCCCTGGGATGGGATTAGTTGGTATGGGATCCCTGCTATGGGATGGGATGGGATCCCTGCTATGGGATGGGATGGGACCCCTGCGCTGGGATGGGATGGGATCCCTGGGATGGGATACCTGGGATGGGTTCGGATGGGATTGGATGGGATGGGATCCCTGGGATGGGTTGGGATCCCTGGGATGGCATGTGTTCACTGGGATGGGATGGGATGGGTTTGGATGGGATGGGATCCCTGGGATGGGATGGGATGGCATGGCATGGGATCCCTGGGATGAGATGGGATGGGATGGGATCCCTGGGATGGGATGGGATGGGATGGGAATGGGATAGGATGGGATGGGTTGCGATGGGATGGGATGGCATCCCTGGAATGGGATGGGAAACCTGGAATGGGATGGGATGGTATCGCTGGGATGGAATTGGTTGGGATGGGATCCCTGGGATGGGATGGAATACCTGGCATGAGATAGCAGGGATGATAGGGATGGGATGGGATGGGATGGGATGGGATGGGATGGGATGTGATCCCTGCTATGGGATGGGATGGGATCCCTGCTATGGGATGGGATGGGATCACTGGGATGGGATACCTGGGACGGGTTCGGATGGGGTTGGATGGGATGGGATGGGATCCCTGGGATGGGATGGGATCCCTGGGATGGGATGTGTTCACTGGGATGGGATGGAATCCCTGGAATGGGATGGGATGGGATTCCTGGGATGGGATCCCTGGAATGGGATTCCTGTGATGGGATGGGATCCCTGGCATGGGATGTGATCCCTGGGATGAGATGGGATCCCTGGGATGGGATGGGAAGGGATGGGATGGGAAGGGATGGGATTGGATGGGATCCCTGGGATGGGATGGGATCCATGGGATGGGATGGGTTGGGATGGGATTGGATCCCTGGGATGGTATGGGATCCCTGGGATGGAAACAGATGAAATGGGATCCCCGGGATGGGATGGAATCCCTGGGATGGGATGGGATGGGATGGGATCCCTGGATTGGGATGGGATCCCTGGGATGGGATGGGATCCGTGGGATGGGATGGGATCCGTGGGATGGGATGGGATGGGATCCCTGGGATGGGATGGGATCCCTGGGATGGGATGGGATCTCTGGTATGGTTTGGGATCCCTGGTATTGGATCCCTGGGGTGGGATGGGATCCCTGGAATGGGATGGGATCGCTGGAAAGGGAAGGGATGGGATTACTGGGTTGGGAATGGATGGGATCCCTTGGATGGGATGGGGTGGGATGGGATGGGAATGGGATAGGATGGGATGGGATGGGATGGGATGGGATGGGATGGGTTTGGATGGGATGGGATCCCTGGGATGGGATGGGATGGGATGGGATGGGATGGGATGGGATGGGATGGGATGGGATGGGATGGGATGGCATGGCATGGCATGGCATGGCATGGCATGGCATGGGATCCCTGGGATGAGATGGGCTGGGATGGGATCCCTGGGATGGGATGGGATGGGATGGGAATGGAATAGGATGGGATGGGTTGGGATAGGATGGGATGTGTTGGGATGGGATGGGATGGGTTCCCTGGGATGGGATGGGATCCCTGGGATGGGATCCCTGGGATGGGATGGGATGGTATCCCTGGGATGGAATTGGTTGGGATGGGATCCCTGGGATGGGATGGAATACCTGGCATGAGATAGCAGGGATGATATGGGATGGGATGGGATGGGATGGGATGGGATGGGATGGGATGGGATGGGATGGGATGGGATGGGATGGGATGGGATGGAATGGGATCCCTGCTATGAGATGGGATGGGATCCCTGCTATGGGATGGGATGGGAAGCCTGCGCTGGGATGGGATGGGATCCCTGGGATGGGATACCTGGGATGGGTTCGGATGGGATTGTATGGGATGGGATGGGATCCCTGGGATGGGATGGGATCCCTGGGATGGGATGGGATTGGATCCCTGGGATGGGATCCCTGGGATGGGATCCCTGGGATGGGATGGGTTGCGATGGGATGGGATGGGATGGGATCTCTGGGATGGGATGGTATCCCTGGGATGGGATTGGTTGGGATGGGATCCCTGGGATGGGATGGAATACCTGGCATAATATAGCAGGGATGATTGGGATGGGATGGGATGGGATGGGATGGGATTCCTGGGATGGGATGGGATGGGATCCCTGGAATGGGATTCCTGGGATGGGATGGGATCCCTGGGTTGGGATCGAATCCCTGGGATGGCATCCTTGAGATGGGATGGGATCTCTGACATGGGATCCCTGGCATGGGATGTGATCCCTGGGATGAGATGGGATGGGATGGAATGGAATTGGATCCCTGGGATGGGATGGGATCCCTGGGATGTTATCCCTGGGATGGGATGGGATCCCTGGGATGGGATGGGATGGGAAGGGATGGGATGGGAGGGGATGGGATCCCTGGGATTGGATCCCTGGGATGAGATGGAATACCTGGCATGAGATAGCAGGGATGATATGGGATGGGATGGGACGGGATGGGATGGGATGGGATGGGATGGGATGGGATGGGATCCCTGGGATGGTATGGGATCCCTGGGATGGGATCCCTGGGAAGGGATCCATGGGATGGGATGGGTTGGGATGGGTTGGGAACCGTTTGATGGGATCTTATGGGATCCCTGGGATGAGATGGGATGGGATTGGATCCCAGGGATGGGATGAGATGGGATCCTAGGGATGGGATCCCTGGAATGTGATCCCTCGTATGGGATGGGATCCCTGGGATGGGATGGAATCCCCGGGATGGGATGGGATGGGATGGGATGGGATGGGATGGGATGGGAATGGGATAGGATGGGATGGGTTGGGATGGGATGGGATGGGATGGGATGGGATGGGAATGGGATAGGATGGGATGGGTTGGGATGGGATGGGATGGGATGGGTTGGGATGGGATGGGATGGGAATGGGATAGGATGGGAGGGGTTGGGATGGGATGGGATGGGAATGGGATAGGATGGGATGGGTTGGGATGGGATGGGATGTGATGGGATGGTATCCCTGGTATGGGATTGGTTGGGATGGGATCCCTGAGATGGGATGGAATATCTGGCATGAGATAGCAGGGATGATATGGGATGGGATGGGATGGGATGGGATGGGATGGGATGGGATGGGATGGGATCCCTGCTATGGGATGAGTTGGGATACCTGCTATGGGACGGAATGGGACCCCTGCGCTGGGATGGGATGGGATCCCTGGGATGGGATCCCTGAAATGTGATCCCTCGTATGGGATGGGATCCCTGGAATGGGATGGAATCCCTGGGATGGGATCCCTGGGATGGGATGGGATTCCTGGGATGGGATCCCGGGGATGGGATGGGATCCCTGGGATGGCAGGCTATTCCTGGGTTAGGAGTACATCCCTGGGATGGAATGGGATGGGATGGGATTTCATGGGATGGGATGGGATGGGATGGCATCCCTGGGATGGGATGGGATGGCATCCCTGGTATGGGATCCCTGGGATGGGATGCGATGGGACGGGATGGGATGGGGTGGGAAGGGATGGGATGGGCTACAATGGGATGGGATGGGATGGCATCCCTGGAATGTGATCCCTCGTATGGGATGGGATCCCTGGGATGGGATGGAATCCCTGGGATGGGATGGGATGGGATTGGATGGGATGGGATGGGATGGGATCCCTGCGCTGGGATGGGATCGGATGGTATCCCTGGGATGGGATACATGGGATGGGATGGGATGGGATGGGATGGGATGGAATGGGATGGGATGGGATGGGATGGGTTGGGATGGGATGGGATAGGATGGGATGGGATGGGATGGGATGGGATGGGATAGGATCGCTGGGATTGGATCCCTGGGATGAGATGGGAACCCTGGAATGGGATCCCTGGGATGGGATGGGATGGGATGGGATGGGATGGGGTGGGATGGGATGCGATCCCTGGGATGGGATGGGATGGGATGGGATCCCTGGTATGGGAACAGATGAAATGGGATCCCCGGGATTGGATGGAATCCCTGGGATGGGATAACTGGGATGGGATGGGATCCCTGGGATGGGATGGGATCCCTGGGATGGGTTGGGATCCCTGGGATGGGATGGGATGGGATGGGATGGGATAGGATGGGATGGGATGGGATCCCTGGGATGGGATCCCTGGATTGGGATGGGATCCCTGGGATGGGATGGGATCCCTGGGATGGGATCCCTGGGATGGGATGGGATGGGATCCCTGGGATGGGATGGGATGGGATCCCTGGTGTGGGATGGGATGGGATGGGATGGGATGGGATCCCTGGATTGGGTTGGGATCCCTGGGATGGGATGGGATCCGTGGGATGGGATGGGATCCGTGGGATCGGATGGGATGGGTTTGGATGGGATGGGATCCCTGGGATGGGATGGGATGGGATGGCATGGAATGGCATGGCATGGGATCCCTGGGATGAGATGGGCTGGGATGGGATCCCTGGGATGGGATGGGATGGGATGGGAATGGAATAGGATGGGATGGGTTGGGATAGGATGGGATGTGTTGGGATGGGATGGGATGGGTTCCCTGGGATGGGATGGGATCCCTGGGATGGGATCCCTGGGATGGGATGGGATGGTATCCCTGGGATGGAATTGGTTGGGATGGGATCCCTGGGATGGGATGGAATACCTGGCATGAGATAGCAGGGATGATATGGGATGGGATGGGATGGGATGGGATGGGATGGGATGGGATGGGATGGGATGGGATGGGATGGGATGGGATGGGATGGAATGGGATCCCTGCTATGAGATGGGATGGGATCCCTGCTATGGGATGGGATGGGAAGCCTGCGCTGGGATGGGATGGGATCCCTGGGATGGGATACCTGGGATGGGTTCGGATGGGATTGTATGGGATGGGATGGGATCCCTGGGATGGGATGGGATCCCTGGGATGGGATGGGATTGGATCCCTGGGATGGGATCCCTGGGATGGGATCCCTGGGATGGGATGGGTTGCGATGGGATGGGATGGGATGGGATCTCTGGGATGGGATGGTATCCCTGGGATGGGATTGGTTGGGATGGGATCCCTGGGATGGGATGGAATACCTGGCATAATATAGCAGGGATGATTGGGATGGGATGGGATGGGATGGGATGGGATCCCTGGGATGGGATGTGTTCACTGGGATGGGATGGAATCCCTGGAATGGGATGGGATGGGATTCCTGGGATGGGATGGGATGGGATCCCTGGAATGGGATTCCTGGGATGGGATGGGATCCCTGGGTTGGGATCGAATCCCTGGGATGGCATCCTTGAGATGGGATGGGATCTCTGACATGGGATCCCTGGCATGGGATGTGATCCCTGGGATGAGATGGGATGGGATGGAATGGAATTGGATCCCTGGGATGGGATGGGATCCCTGGGATGTTATCCCTGGGATGGGATGGGATCCCTGGGATGGGATGGGATGGGAAGGGATGGGATGGGAGGGGATGGGATCCCTGGGATTGGATCCCTGGGATGAGATGGAATACCTGGCATGAGATAGCAGGGATGATATGGGATGGGATGGGACGGGATGGGATGGGATGGGATGGGATGGGATGGGATGGGATGGGATGGGATGGGATAGGATGGGATGGGTTGGGATGGGATGGGATGGGATGGGATGGGATGGGATGGGAATGGGATAGGATGGGATGGGTTGGGATGGGATGGGATGGGATGGGATGGGATGGGATGGGATGGGAATGGGATAGGATGGGATGGGTTGGGATGGGATGGGATGGGATGGGTTGGGATGGGATGGGATGGGAATGGGATAGGATGGGAGGGGTTGGGATGGGATGGGATGGGAATGGGATAGGATGGGATGGGTTGGGATGGGATGGGATGTGATGGGATGGTATCCCTGGTATGGGATTGGTTGGGATGGGATCCCTGAGATGGGATGGAATATCTGGCATGAGATAGCAGGGATGATATGGGATGGGATGGGATGGGATGGGATGGGATGGGATGGGATGGGATGGGATGGGATCCCTGCTATGGGATGAGTTGGGATACCTGCTATGGGACGGAATGGGACCCCTGCGCTGGGATGGGATGGGATCCCTGGGATGGGATCCCTGAAATGTGATCCCTCGTATGGGATGGGATCCCTGGAATGGGATGGAATCCCTGGGATGGGATCCCTGGGATGGGATGGGATTCCTGGGATGGGATCCCGGGGATGGGATGGGATCCCTGGGATGGCAGGCTATTCCTGGGTTAGGAGTACATCCCTGGGATGGAATGGGATGGGATGGGATTTCATGGGATGGGATGGGATGGGATGGCATCCCTGGGATGGGATGGGATGGCATCCCTGGTATGGGATCCCTGGGATGGGATGCGATGGGACGGGATGGGATGGGGTGGGAAGGGATGGGATGGGCTACAATGGGATGGGATGGGATGGCATCCCTGGAATGTGATCCCTCGTATGGGATGGGATCCCTGGGATGGGATGGAATCCCTGGGATGGGATGGGATGGGATTGGATGGGATGGGATGGGATGGGACCCCTGCGCTGGGATGGGATCGGATGGTATCCCTGGGATGGGATACATGGGATGGGATGGGATGGGATGGGATGGGATGGGATGGAATGGGATGGGATGGGATGGGATGGGTTGGGATGGGATGGGATAGGATGGGATGGGATGGGATGGGATGGGATAGGATCGCTGGGATTGGATCCCTGGGATGAGATGGGAACCCTGGAATGGGATCCCTGGGATGGGATGGGATGGGATGGGATGGGATGGGATGGGATGGGGTGGGATGGGATGCGATCCCTGGGATGGGATGGGATGGGATGGGATCCCTGGTATGGGAACAGATGAAATGGGATCCCCGGGATTGGATGGAATCCCTGGGATGGGATAACTGGGATGGGATGGGATCCCTGGGATGGGATGGGATCCCTGGGATGGGTTGGGATCCCTGGGATGGGATGGGATGGGATGGGATGGGATAGGATGGGATGGGATGGGATCCCTGGGATGGGATCCCTGGATTGGGATGGGATCCCTGGGATGGGATGGGATCCCTGGGATGGGATCCCTGGGATGGGATGGGATGGGATCCCTGGGATGGGATGGGATGGGATCCCTGGTGTGGGATGGGATGGGATGGGATGGGATGGGATGGGATCCCTGGATTGGGTTGGGATCCCTGGGATGGGATGGGATCCGTGGGATGGGATGGGATCCGTGGGATCGGATGGGATGGGTTTGGATGGGATGGGATCCCTGGGATGGGATGGGATGGGATGGCATGGAATGGCATGGCATGGGATCCCTGGGATGAGATGGGCTGGGATGGGATCCCTGGGATGAGATGGGATGCGATGGGATGGGATGGGAATGGGATAGGATGGGATGGGTTGGCATGGGATGGGATGGGATCCCTGGGATGGGATGTGATCCCTGGAATGTGATCCGTGGGATGGGATGGCATCCCTGGGATGGGATGGGATCCCTGGGATGGGATCCCTGGGATGGGATGGGATCCCTGGGATGGGATGGGATGGGATGGGATGGGATGGGATGGGATGGGATGGGATGGGAAGGGATGGGATGGAATGGGATGGGATGGGATGGGATGGGTTCCATGGGATGGGATCCCTGGGATGGGATGGGATCCCTGGTGTGGGATTCCTAGGATGGGATGGGATGGGATGGGATGGGATGGGATGGGATCCCTGGGATGGGATCCCTGGGATGGGATGGGATGGGATCGGATGGGATCGGATGGGATGCGATCCCTGGGATGGGATGGGATGGGATCCTGTGTTGGGATGGGATCCATGGGATGGGATGTGTTGGGATGGGATTGGATCCATGGGATGGGATGGGATGGGATGGGATCCCAGGGATGGGAACAGATGAAATGGGATCCCTGGGATGGGATGGGATGGGTTGGAATGGGATGGGATCCCTGGGATGGGATGGGATGGGATCCCTGGGATGGTAACAGAAGAAATGGGATCCCTGGGATGGGATGGAATCCCTGGGATGGGATAGCTGGGATGCGACGGGATCCCTGGGATGGGATGGGATGGGATGGTATACCTGGGATGGGATCCCTGGGATGGGATGGGATGAGGTCCCTGGATTGGGATGGGATCCCTGGGATGGGATCCCGGGGATGGGATGGGATGGGATGAGATGGGATGGGATCCATGGGATGGGATGGGATGCCTGGGATTGGATGGGATCCCTGGGATGGGATGGGATCCGTGGGATGGGATGGGATGGGATGGGATCCCTGGGATGGGATGGGATCCCTGGGATGGGATCCTTGGGATTGGATCACTCAGAAGGGATGGGATCGGATGGGATCGCTGGGATTGGATCACTGGGATGGTATCGGATCCCTGGGACGGCCTCCCAGGGATGGGATGGGATCCCTGGGATGGGATCCCTGGGATGGGATGTGATCCCTGGAATGGGATGGGATGGGATGGGATGGAATGGGATGGGATGGGATGGGAAGGGATGGGAAGGGATGGGATGGGAAGGGATGGGATGGGATGGGTTCCATGGGATGGGATCCCTGTGGTGGGATGGGATCCCTGGGATGGCATGGGATGGGATCGGATGGGATGGGATGGGATGCGATGCCTGGGATGGGATGGGATGTGATCCCTGGGATGGGATGGGATCCATGGGATGGGATGGGTTGGGATGGGATGGGATCCATTGGATGGGATGGGATGGGATGGGATGGGATGGGATCGCAGGGATGGGAACAGATGAAATGGGATCCCTGGGATGGGATGGAATCCCTGGGATGGGATGCCTGGGATGGGATGGGATGGGTTTGGATGGGATGGGATCCCTGGGATGTGATGGGATGGGATGGCATGGCATGGGATTCCTGGGATGAGATGGGCTGGGATGGGATCCCTGGGATGGGATGGGATGGGATGGGATGGGAATGGGATAGGATGGGTTGGGTTGGCATGGGATGGGATGGGATCCCTGGGATGGGATGGGATCCCTGGGATGGGATGGGATCTCTGGTATGGGTTGGGATCCCTGGGATTGGATCCCTGGGATGGGATGGGATCCCTGGGATGGGATGGGATCCCTGGCAAGGGAAGGGATGGGATTCCTGGGTTGGGAATGGATAGGTTCCCTTGGATGGGACGGGATGGCATGGGATCCCTGGGATGGCATGGGATGGGATCGGATGGGATGGGATGGGATCCCTGGGATGGGATCGGATGGGATGGGATGGGATGGGATGGGATGGGATGGGATCCCTGGGATGGGTTGGGATCCATGGGATGGGATGGGTTGGGATGGGATTGGATCCATGGGATGGGATGGGATGGGATCCCAGGGATGGGAACAGCTGAAATGGGATCCCTGGGATGGGATGGGATCCCTGGGATGGGATGGGATGGGTTGGAATGGGATGGGATCCCTGGGACGGGATGGGATGGGATCCCTGGGATGGGAACAGATGAAATGGGATCCATGGGATGGGATGGAATCCCTGGGATGGGATATCTGGGATGGGATGGGATCCCTGGGATGGAATGGGATCCCTGGGATGGGTTGGGATCCCTGGGATGGGATGGGATCCCTGTGTTGGGATCCCAGGAATGTGATCCCTCGTATGGGATGGGATCCCTGGGATGGGGTGGAATCCCTGGGATGGGATCCCTGGGAAGGGATGGGATCCCTGGGAAGGGATCCCGGGGATCGGATGGGATGGGATGGGATGGGATGGGATGGGATGGGTTCCCTGGGATGGGATGGGATCCCTGGGTTGGGATCCCAGTGATGTGATCCCTCGTATGGGATGGGATCCCTGGGATGGGATGGAATGCCTGGGATGGGATCCCTGGGATGGGATGGGATCCCTGGGATGACAGGGGGTCCATGGGATGGGAGCAGATCCCTGGGATGGGATGGGATGGGATGGGATGGGATGGGATGGGATGGGATAGGATAGGATGGGATGGGACGGCATTTGATAGGATGGGATGGGATGGGATGGGATCCCTGGAATGGTGATGGGATCCCTGGGATGGGATGGGATGGGATCCCTGGATTGGGATGGGATCCCTGGCATGGGATCCCGGGGATGGGATGGGATGGAATCCCTGGAATGGGATGGGATCCCTGGAAAGGGAAGAGATGGGATTCCTGGGTTGGGAATGGATTGGATCCCTTGGATGGGACGGGGTGGGATAGGATACCTGGGATGGGAACAGATGGGATAGGATCCCTGGGATGGGATGGAATCCCTGGGATGGGATAGCTGGGATGGGATTGGATCCCTGGGATGGGATGGGATCCCTGGGATGGTATGAGATCCCTGGGATGGGATGCCTGGGATGGGATGGGATGGGATGGGATGGGATGGGCTGGGAAGTGATGGGATGGGATCCGTGGGATGGGATGGGATCCCTGGGACGGCATGGGATGGGATCGGATGGGACGGGATGGAATCGGATGGAATGGAGTGGGATGGGATTGGATGGGATGGAATGGGATGGGATGGGGTGGGGTGGGATGGGATTGGCTGGGATGGGATGAGATCCCTGGGATGGGATGGGATGGGATGGGATCCCTGGGATGGGAACAGATGGGATGGGATGGGATGGGAAGGGATGGGATGGGCTGGGAAGCGATGGGATGGGATCCCTGGGATGGGATGGGATCCCTGGGATGGGATGGGATGGGATGGGATGGGATGGGATGGGATGGGATGGGATGGGATCCCTGGGATGGGATCCCTGGATTGGGATGGGATCCCTGGGATGGGATGGGATCCCTGGGATGGGATCCCTGGGATGGGATGGAATGGGATGGGATCCCTGGGATGGGATGGGATGGGATCCCTGGTGTGGGATGGGATGGGATGGGATCCCTGGATTGGGTTGGGATCCCTGGGATGGGATGGGATCCGTGGGATCGGATGGGATCCGTGGGATCGGATGGGATGGGTTTGGATGGGATGTGATCCCTGGAATGTGATCCGTGGGATGGGATGGCATGGCATGGCATGGGATGGGATGGGATCCCTGGGATGGGATCCCTGGGATGGGATGGGATCCCTGGGATGGGATGGGATGGGATGGGATGGGATGGGATGGGAAGGGATGGGATGGAATGGGATGGGATGGGATGGGATGGGTTCCATGGGATGGGATCCCTGGGATGGGATGGGATCCCTGGTGTGGGATTCCTAGGATGGGATGGGATGGGATGGGATGGGATGGGATGGGATGGGATGGGATCCCTGGGATGGGATCCCTGGGATGGGATGGGATGGGATCGGATGGGATCGGATGGGATGCGATCCCTGGGATGGGATGGGATGGGATCCTGTGATGGGATGGGATCCATGGGATGGGATGTGTTGGGATGGGATTGGATCCATGGGATGGGATGGGATGGGATGGGATCCCAGGGATGGGAACAGATGAAATGGGATCCCTGGGATGGGATGGGATGGGTTGGAATGGGATGGGATCCCTGGGATGGGATGGGATGGGATCCCTGGGATGGTAACAGAAGAAATGGGATCCCTGGGATGGGATGGAATCCCTGGGATGGGATAGCTGGGATGCGATGGGATCCCTGGGATGGGATGGGATGGTATACCTGGGATGGGATCCCTGGGATGGGATGGGATGAGATCCCTGGATTGGGATGGGATCCCTGGGATGGGATCCCGGGGATGGGATGGGATGGGATGAGATGGGATGGGATCCATGGGATGGGATGGGATCCCTGGGATTGGATGGGATCCCTGGGATGGGATGGGATCCGTGGGATGGGATGGGATGGGATCCCTGAGATGGGATGGGATCCCTGGGATGGGATGGGATCCCTGGGATGTGATGGGATGGGATCCCTGAGATGGGATGGGATCCCTGGGATGGGATGGGATCCCTGGGATGTGATGGGATGGGATCCCTGGATTGGGATGGGATCCCTGGAATGGGATGGGATCTGTGGGATGGGATGGGATCCGTGGGATGGGATCCCTGGAAAGGGAAGGGATGGGATTCCTGGGTTGGGAATGGATGGGATCCCTTGAATGGGACGGGGTGGGATAGGATACCTGGGATGGGAACAGATGGGATAGGATCCCTGGGATGGGGTGGAATCCCTGGGATGGGATAGCTGGGATGGGATTGGATCCCTGGGATGGGATGGGATCCCTGGGATGGTATGAGATCCCTGGGATGGAATCCTTGGGATGGGATTGGATCCCTGGGATGGGATGCCTGGGATGGGATGGGATGGGATGGGATGGGATGGGATGGGATGGGATGGGATGGGATGGGATCCCTGGGATCAGATGGGCTGGGATGTGATCCCTGGGATGGGATGGGATGGGATGGGATGCGAATGGGATAGGATGGGATGGGTTGGGATGGAATGGGATGGGATGGGGTGGGATGGGATTGGATGGGATGGGATGCGATCCCTGGGATGGCATGGGATGGGATCCCTGGGATGGGATAGGATCCCTGGGATGGGATGCCTGGGATGGGATGGGATGGCATGGGATCCCTGGGATGAGATGGGCTGGGATGGGATCCCTGGGATGAGATGGGCTGGGATGGGATCCCTGCTATGGGATGGGATGGGACCCCTGCGCTGCCATGGGATGGGATCCCTGGGATGGGATGGGATCCCTGGGATGGGATGGGATGGGATCCCTGGAATGGGATTCCTGGGATGGGATATGATCGAATCCCTGGGATGGCATCTGTGAGATGGGATGGGATCTCTGACATGGGATCCCTGGCATGGGATGGGATCCCTGGGATGTTATCCCTGGGATGGGATGGGATCCCTGGGATGGGATGGGATGGGATGGGAAGGGATGGGATGGGAGGGGATGGGATCCCTGGGATTGGATCCCTGGGATGAGATGGAATACCTGGCATGAGATAGCAGGGATGATTGGGATGGGATGGGATGGGATGGGATGGGATGGGATGGGATGGGATGGGACTGGATGGGATGGGATGGGATGGGATGGGATGGGATGGGATGGGATGGGATCCCTGGGATGGTATGGGATCCCTGGGATGGGATCCCTGGGGTGGGATCCATGGGATGGGATGGGTTGGGATGGGTGGGGAACCGTTTGATGGGATCTTATGGGATCCCTGGGATGCGATGGGATGGGATTGGATCCCTGGGATGGGATGAGATGGGATCCTAAGGATGGGATCCCTGGAATGTGATCCCTCGTATGGGATGGGATCCCTGGGATGGGATGGAATCCCTGGGATGTTATCCCTGGGATGCGATGGGATCCCTGGGATGGGATGGGATGGGATGGGATGGGATGGGATGGGATGGGATGGGAAGGGATGGGATGGGATGGGATGGGATCCCTGGGATGGGATGGGATCCCTGGGACGGCATGGGATGGGATCGGATGGGATGGGATGGGATGGGATGGAATGGAATGGGATGGGGTGGGATGGGATTGGATGGGATGCGATCCCTGGGATGGGATGGGATGGGATCCCTGGGATGGGATGGGATCCATGGGATGGGATGGGTTGGGATGGGATTGGATCCATGGGATGCGATGGGATGGGATGGGATCCCAAGGATGGAAACAGATGAAATGGGATCCCTGGGATGGGATGGAATCCCTGGGATGGGATAGCTGGGATGGGATGGTATCCCTGGAATGGGATGGGATGGGATGGGATGGGATCCCTGGGATGGGAACAGATGAAATGGGATCCCCGGGATGGGATGGAATACCTGGCATGAGATAGCAGGGATGATTGGGATGGGATGGGATGGGAAGGGATGGGATGGGATGGAATGGGATGGGATGGGATGGGATGGGATGGGATGGGATGGGATGGGATGGGGTGGGATGGGATTGGCTGGGATGGGATTGGATGGGATGGGATGCGATCCCTGGGATGGGATGGGATCCCTGGGATGGGATGGCTGGGATGGGATGGGATCCCTGGGATGGGATGGGATGGGATGGGTTGGAATGGGATGGGATCCCTGGGATGGGATGGAATGGGATCCCTGGGATGGGAACAGATGAAATGGGATCCCTGGGATGAGATGGAATCCCCGGGATGGGATGGGATGGGATGGGATGGGATCCCTGGATTGGGATGGGATCCCTGGGATGGGATGGGATCCGTGGGATGGGATGGGATCCGTGGGATGGGATGGGTTTGGATGGGATGGGTTCCCTGGGATGGGATGGGATGGCATGGCATGGGATCCCTGGGATGAGATGGGCTGGGATGGGATGGGATGGGAATGGGATAGGATGGGATGGTTTGGCATGGGATGGGATGGGATCCCTGGGATGGGATGTGATCCCTGGAATGTGATCCGTGGGATGGGATGGGATCCCTGGGATGGGATGGGATCCCTGGGATGGGATCCCTGGGATGGGATCCTTGGGCTTGGATCACTCAGAAGGGATGGGATCGGATGGGATCCCTGGGATGGGATCCCTTGGATGGTATCGGATCCCTGGGATGGCCTCCCTGGGATGGCATG
This sequence comes from Sturnus vulgaris, assembly GCF_052056855.1. NCBI lineage: Eukaryota > Metazoa > Chordata > Aves > Passeriformes > Sturnidae > Sturnus > Sturnus vulgaris. Next base: position 13,640,024 of record NC_142282.1, read on the forward strand.
GGATCCCTGGGATGGGATCCCTGGGATGGGATGGGATTGGATGGGATCCCTGGGATGGGATGGGATCCCTGGGATGGGTTGGGATTCCTGGGATGGGATGGGATGGGATGGGATGGGTTCCATGGGATGGGATCCCTGGGATGGGATGGGATGGGATGGGATGGGATCCCTGGGATGGGATAGGATCGCTGGGATTGGATCACTGGGATGGGATCCCTGGTGTGGGATTCCTAGGATGGGATGGCATGGGATGGGATGGGATGGGACCCCTGGGATGGGATCCCTGGGATGGCATGGGATGGGATCGGATGGGATGGGATGGGATCTATGGGATGGGATGTGTTGGGACGGGATTGGATCCATGGGATGGGATGGGATGGGATGGGATCCCAGGGATGGGAACAGATGAAATGGGATCCCTGGGATGGGATGGGATGGTTTGGAATGGGATGGGATCCCTGGGATGGGATGGGATGGGATCCCTGGGATGGAATGGGATCCCTGGGATGGGTTGGGATCCCTGGCATGGGATGGGATCCCTGGGTTGGGATCCCAGGAATGTGATCCCGCGTATGGGATGGGATCCCTGGGATGGGATCCCTGGGATGGGATGGGATCCCTGGGAAGGGATCCCGGGGATGGGATGGGACCGGATCGGATCCCTGGGATGGCAGGGGATCCCTGGGATGGGGGCAGATCCCTGGGATGGGATGGGATGGGATGGTATACCTGGGATGGGATCCCTGGGATGGGATGGGATGAGATCCCTGGATTGGGATGGGATCCCTGGGATGGGATCCCGGGGATGGGATGGGATGGGATGAGATGGGATGGGATCCATGGGATGGGATGGGATCCCTGGGATTGGATGGGATCCCTGGGATGGGATAGGATCCCTGGGATGGGATGCCTGGGTTGGGTTGGGATGGGTTTGGATGGGTTGGGATCCCTGGGATGGGATGGGATGGGATGGGATGGGTTCCATGGGATGGGATCCCTGGGATGGGATGGGATGGGATGGGATGGGATGGGATCCCTGGGATGGGATAGGATCGCTGGGATTGGATCAATGGGATGGGATGGGATCCCTGGTGTGGGATTCCTAGGATGGGATGGCATGCGATGGGATCGGATGGGATGGGATCCCTGGGATGGGATGGGTTCCCTGGGATGGAATGGGATGGGATGGGGTGGGATGGGATTGGATGGGATGGGATGCGATCCCTGGGATGGGATGGGATGGGATGGGATCCCTGGGATGGGATGGGATCCATGGGATGGGATGGGTTGGGATGGGATTGGATCCATGGGATATGATGGGATGGGATCCCAGGGATGGGAACAGATGAAATGGGATCCCTGGGATGGGATGGAATCCCTGGGATGGGATGGCTGGGATGGGATGGGATCCCTGGGATGGGATGGGATGGGATGGGAAGGGATGGGATGGGCTGGGAAGGGATGGGATGGGATCCCTGGGATGGGATGGGATCCCTGGGACGGCATGGGATGGGATCGGATGGGACGGGATGGAATCGGATGGAATGGAGTGGGATGGGATTGGATGGGATGGAATGGGATGGGATGGGGTGGGATGGGATTGGCTGGGATGGGATGCGATCCCTGGGATGGGATGGGATGGGATGGGATCCCTGGGATGGGAACAGATGGGATGGGATGGGATGGGAAGGGATGGGATGGGCTGGGAAGGGATGGGATGGGATCCCTGGGATGGGATGGGATCCCTGGGACGGCATGGGATGGGATGGGATGGGATGGGATGGGATGGGATGGGATGGGATGGGATGGGATGGGATGGAATGGGATGGGATGGGGTGGGATGGGATTGTCTGGGATGGGATGCGATCCCTGGGATGGGATGGGATGGGATGGGATCCCTGGTATGGGAACAGATGAAATGGGATCCCCGGGATTGGATGGAATCCCTGGGATGGGATAACTGGGATGGGATGGGATCCCTGGGATGGGATGGGATCCCTGGGATGGGTTGGGATCCCTGGGATGGGATGGGATGGGATGGGATGGGATGGGATGGGATGGGATAGGATGGGATGGGATGGGATCCCTGGGATGGGATCCCTGGATTGGGATGGGATCCCTGGGATGGGATGGGATCCCTGGGATGGGATCCCTGGGATGGGATGGGATGGGATGGGATCCCTGGGATGGGATGGGATGGGATCCCTGGTGTGGGATGGGATGGGATGGGATGGGATGGGATCCCTGGATTGGGTTGGGATCCCTGGGATGGGATGGGATCCGTGGGATGGGATGGGATCCGTGGGATCGGATGGGATGGGTTTGGATGGGATGGGATCCCTGGGATGGGATGGGATGGGATGGCATGGCATGGCATGGCATGGGATCCCTGGGATGAGATGGGCTGGGATGGGATCCCTGGGATGAGATGGGATGCGATGGGATGGGATGGGAATGGGATAGGATGGGATGGGTTGGCATGGGATGGGATGGGATCCCTGGGATGGGATGTGATCCCTGGAATGTGATCCGTGGGATGGGATGGCATCCCTGGGATGGGATGGGATCCCTGGGATGGGATCCCTGGGATGGGATGGGATCCCTGGGATGGGATGGGATGGGATGGGATGGGATGGGAAGGGATGGGATGGGATGGAATGGGATGGGATGGGATGGGATGGGTTCCATGGGATGGGATCCCTGGGATGGGATGGGATCCCTGGTGTGGGATTCCTAGGATGGGATGGGATGGGATGGGATCCCTGGGATGGGATCCCTGGGATGGGATGGGATGGGATCGGATGGGATGCGATCCCTGGGATGGGATGGGATGGGATCCTGTGATGGGATGGGATCCATGGGATGGGATGTGTTGGGATGGGATTGGATCCATGGGATGGGATGGGATGGGATGGGATCCCAGGGATGGGAACAGATGAAATGGGATCCCTGGGATGGGATGGGTTGGAATGGGATGGGATCCCTGGGATGGGATGGGATGGGATCCCTGGGATGGTAACAGAAGAAATGGGATCCCTGGGATGGGATGGAATCCCTGGGATGGGATAGCTGGGATGCGATGGGATCCCTGGGATGGGATGGGATGGGATGGTATACCTGGGATCGGATCCCTGGGATGGGATGGGATGAGATCCCTGGATTGGGATGGGATCCCTGGGATGGGATCCCGGGGATGGGATGGGATGGGATGAGATGGGATGGGATCCATGGGATGGGATGGGATCCCTGGGATTGGATGGGATCCGTGGGATGGGATGGGATGGGATCCCTGGGATGGGATGGGATCCCTGGGATGGGATCCTTGGGATTGGATCACTCAGAAGGGATGGGATCGGATGGGATCGCTGGGATTGGATCACTGGGATGGTATCGGATCCCTGGGACGGCCTCCCAGGGATGGGATGGGATCCCTGGGATGGGATAGGTTGGAATGGGATGGGATGTCTGGGATGAGATGGGATCCCTGGGATGGTATCCCTAGGATGGGATGGGATCCCTGGGATGGGATGGGATGGGATGGGATGGGATGGGATGGGATGGGATGGGAAGGGATGGGATGGGATGGGTTCCATGGGATGGGATCCCTGTGATGGGATGGGATCCCTGGGATGGCATGGGATGGGATCGGATGGGATGGGATGGGATGCGATGCCTGGGATGGGATGGGATGTGATCCCTGGGATGGGATGGGATCCATGGGATGGGATGGGTTGGGATGGGATGGGATCCATGGGATGGGATGGGATGGGATGGGATGGGATGGGATCGCAGGGATGGGAACAGATGAAATGGGATCCCTGGGATGGGATGGAATCCCTGGGATGGGATGCCTGGGATGGGATGGGATGGGTTTGGATGGGATGGGATCCCTGGGATGTGATGGGATGGGATGGGATGGCATGGCATGGGATTCCTGGGATGAGATGGGCTGGGATGGGATCCCTGGGATGGGATGGGATGGGATGGAATGGGAATGGGATAGGATGGGTTGGGTTGGCATGGGATGGGATGGGATCCCTGGGATGGGATGGGATCCCTGGGATGGGATGGGATCTCTGCTATGGGTTGGGATCCATGGGATTGGATCCCTGGGATGGGATGGGATCCCTGGGATGGGATGGGATCCCTGGCAAGGGAAGGGATGGGATTCCTGGGTTGGGAATGGATAGGTTCCCTTGGATGGGACGGGATGGCATGGGATCCCTGGGATGGCATGGGATGGGATCGGATGGGATGGGATGGGATCCCTGGGATGGGATCGGATGGGATGGGATGGGATGGGATGGGATGGGATGGGATGGGATGGGATCCCTGGGATGGGTTGGGATCCATGGGATGGGATGGGTTGGGATGGGATTGGATCCATGGGATGGGATGGGATGGGATCCCAGGGATGGGAACAGCTGAAATGGGATCCCTGGGATGGGATGGGATCCCTGGGATGGGATGGGATGGGTTGGAATGGGATGGGATCCCTGGGACGGGATGGGATGGGATCCCTGGGATGGGAACAGATGAAATGGGATCCATGGGATGGGATGGAATCCCTGGGATGGGATATCTGGGATGGGATGGGATCCCTGGGATGGAATGGGATCCCTGGAATGGGTTGGGATCCCTGGGATGACAGGGGATCCATGGGATGGGAGCAGATCCCTGGGATGGGATGGGATGGGATGGGATGGGATGGGATCCCTGGAATGGGATTCCTGGGATGGGATATGATCGAATCCCTGGGATGGCATCTGTGAGATGGGATGGGATCTCTGACATGGGATCCCTGGCATGGGATGGGATCCCTGGGATGGGATGGGATCTCTGGCATGGGTTGGGATCCCTGGGATTGGATCCCTGGGATGGGATGGGATCCCTGGAATGGGATGGGATCCCTGGCAAGGGAAGGGATGGGATTCCGGGGTTGGGAATGGATGGGTTCCCTTGGATGGGACGGGTTGAGATAGGATACTTGGAATGGGAACAGATGGGATGGGATCCTTGGGATGGGATGGAATCCCTGGGATGGGATAGCTGGAATGGGATTGGATCCCTGGGATGGGATGGGATCCCTGGGATGGGATGAGATCCCTGGGATGGGATCCCTGGGATGGGATAGGATCCCTCGGATGGAATGCCTGGGATGGGATGGGTTTTGATGGGATGGGATCCCTGGGATGGGATGGGATGGGCTGGAATGGGATCCCTGGGATGGGATGGGATGGGATGGGATGGGATGGAATAAGATGGAATGGGATGGGTTCCATGGGATGGGATCCCTGGGATGGGATGGGATGGGATGGAATCCCTGTGATGGGATAGGATCGCTGGGATTGGATCACTGGGATGGGATGGGATCCCTCGTGTGGGATTCCTAGGATGGGATGGGATGGGATGGGATGGGATGGGATGGGATGGGATGGGATGGGATGGGTTGGGATGGGATGGGATGGGATGGGTTGGGATGGGATGGGATGGGATGCGATGGGATGGGATCCCTGGGATGGCATGGGATGGGATCGGATGGGATGGGATGGGATGCGATCCCTGGGATGGGATGGGATGGGATGGGATCCATGGGATGGGATGGGATGGGGTGGCATGGGATGGTATGGGATGGGATTGGATGGGATGGGGTGGGATGGGATGGGATCGATGGGATGGGATGGGATGGGATGAAATGGGATCCCTGGGATGGTACGGAATGGGATCCCTGGGATGGGATGGGATACCTGGTATGGGATCCCTAGGATGGGATGGGAGGGGAGGGGAGGGAATGGGATGGGATAGGATGGGATGGGATGGGGTAGGATGGGATGGGATCGGTTGGGATGGGATGGGATCCCTGGGATGGGATGGGATCCCTGGGATGGGATCTCTGGGATGGGATGGTATCCATGGGATGGGATGGGTTGGGATGGGATGGAATCCCTGGGATGGGGACCCGGGGATGGGATGGGAACTCTGGTATGGGATCCCTGGGATGGGATGGCATGGGATGGGATGGGATTGGATGGGATGGGATGGGATCGGATGGGATCCCTGGGATGGGATGGGATGGGATCCTTGGGATGGGATGGGATCCCTGGGACGGGATATCTGGGATGGGATGTGATGGGACGGGATGGGATGGGATGGGGTGGGAAGGGATGGGATGGGATAGGATGGGATGGAATGGGATGGGATGGGGTGGGATGGGATTGGATGGGATGGGATGCGATCCCTGGGATGGGATGGCTGGGATGGGATGGGATCCCTGGGATGGGATGGGATGGGATGGGTTGGAATGGGATGGGATCCCTGGGATGGGATGGAATGGGATCCCTGGGATGGGAACAGATGAAATGGGATCCCTGGGATGAGATGGAATCCCCGGGATGGGATGGGATGGGATGGGATGGGATGGGATGGGATCCCTGGATTGGGATGGGATCCCTGGGATGGGATGGGATCCGTGGGATGGGATGGGATCCGTGGGATGGGATGGGTTTGGATGGGATGGGTTCCCTGGGATGGGATGGGATGGCATGGCATGGGATCCCTGGGATGAGATGGGCTGGGATGGGATGGGATGGGAATGGGATAGGATGGGATGGTTTGGCATGGGATGGGATGGGATCCCTGGGATGGGATGTGATCCCTGGAATGTGATCCGTGGGATGGGATGGGATCCCTGGGATGGGATGGGATCCCTGGGATGGGATCCCTGGGATGGGATCCTTGGGCTTGGATCACTCAGAAGGGATGGGATCGGATGGGATCCCTGGGATGGGATCCCTTGGATGGTATCGGATCCCTGGGATGGCCTCCCTGGGATGGCATGGGATCCCTGGGATGGGATCCCTGGGATGGGATGGGATTGGATGGGATCCCTGGGATGGGATGGGATCCCTGGGATGGGTTGGGATTCCTGGGATGGGATGGGATGGGATGGGATGGGTTCCATGGGATGGGATCCCTGGGATGGGATGGGATGGGATGGGATGGGATCCCTGGGATGGGATAGGATCGCTGGGATTGGATCACTGGGATGGGATCCCTGGTGTGGGATTCCTAGGATGGGATGGCATGGGATGGGATGGGATGGGACCCCTGGGATGGGATCCCTGGGATGGCATGGGATGGGATCGGATGGGATGGGATGGGATCTATGGGATGGGATGTGTTGGGACGGGATTGGATCCATGGGATGGGATGGGATGGGATGGGATCCCAGGGATGGGAACAGATGAAATGGGATCCCTGGGATGGGATGGGATGGTTTGGAATGGGATGGGATCCCTGGGATGGGATGGGATGGGATCCCTGGGATGGAATGGGATCCCTGGGATGGGTTGGGATCCCTGGCATGGGATGGGATCCCTGGGTTGGGATCCCAGGAATGTGATCCCGCGTATGGGATGGGATCCCTGGGATGGGATCCCTGGGATGGGATGGGATCCCTGGGAAGGGATCCCGGGGATGGGATGGGACCGGATCGGATCCCTGGGATGGCAGGGGATCCCTGGGATGGGGGCAGATCCCTGGGATGGGATGGGATGGGATGGTATACCTGGGATGGGATCCCTGGGATGGGATGGGATGAGATCCCTGGATTGGGATGGGATCCCTGGGATGGGATCCCGGGGATGGGATGGGATGGGATGAGATGGGATGGGATCCATGGGATGGGATGGGATCCCTGGGATTGGATGGGATCCCTGGGATGGGATAGGATCCCTGGGATGGGATGCCTGGGTTGGGTTGGGATGGGTTTGGATGGGTTGGGATCCCTGGGATGGGATGGGATGGGATGGGATGGGTTCCATGGGATGGGATCCCTGGGATGGGATGGGATGGGATGGGATGGGATGGGATCCCTGGGATGGGATAGGATCGCTGGGATTGGATCAATGGGATGGGATGGGATCCCTGGTGTGGGATTCCTAGGATGGGATGGCATGCGATGGGATCGGATGGGATGGGATCCCTGGGATGGGATGGGTTCCCTGGGATGGAATGGGATGGGATGGGGTGGGATGGGATTGGATGGGATGGGATGCGATCCCTGGGATGGGATGGGATGGGATGGGATCCCTGGGATGGGATGGGATCCATGGGATGGGATGGGTTGGGATGGGATTGGATCCATGGGATATGATGGGATGGGATCCCAGGGATGGGAACAGATGAAATGGGATCCCTGGGATGGGATGGAATCCCTGGGATGGGATGGCTGGGATGGGATGGGATCCCTGGGATGGGATGGGATGGGATGGGAAGGGATGGGATGGGCTGGGAAGGGATGGGATGGGATCCCTGGGATGGGATGGGATCCCTGGGACGGCATGGGATGGGATCGGATGGGACGGGATGGAATCGGATGGAATGGAGTGGGATGGGATTGGATGGGATGGAATGGGATGGGATGGGGTGGGATGGGATTGGCTGGGATGGGATGCGATCCCTGGGATGGGATGGGATGGGATGGGATCCCTGGGATGGGAACAGATGGGATGGGATGGGATGGGAAGGGATGGGATGGGCTGGGAAGGGATGGGATGGGATCCCTGGGATGGGATGGGATCCCTGGGACGGCATGGGATGGGATGGGATGGGATGGGATGGGATGGGATGGGATGGGATGGGATGGGATGGGATGGAATGGGATGGGATGGGGTGGGATGGGATTGTCTGGGATGGGATGCGATCCCTGGGATGGGATGGGATGGGATGGGATGGGATCCCTGGTATGGGAACAGATGAAATGGGATCCCCGGGATTGGATGGAATCCCTGGGATGGGATAACTGGGATGGGATGGGATCCCTGGGATGGGATGGGATCCCTGGGATGGGTTGGGATCCCTGGGATGGGATGGGATGGGATGGGATGGGATGGGATGGGATGGGATAGGATGGGATGGGATGGGATCCCTGGGATGGGATCCCTGGATTGGGATGGGATCCCTGGGATGGGATGGGATCCCTGGGATGGGATCCCTGGGATGGGATGGGATGGGATGGGATCCCTGGGATGGGATGGGATGGGATCCCTGGTGTGGGATGGGATGGGATGGGATGGGATGGGATCCCTGGATTGGGTTGGGATCCCTGGGATGGGATGGGATCCGTGGGATGGGATGGGATCCGTGGGATCGGATGGGATGGGTTTGGATGGGATGGGATCCCTGGGATGGGATGGGATGGGATGGCATGGCATGGCATGGCATGGGATCCCTGGGATGAGATGGGCTGGGATGGGATCCCTGGGATGAGATGGGATGCGATGGGATGGGATGGGAATGGGATAGGATGGGATGGGTTGGCATGGGATGGGATGGGATCCCTGGGATGGGATGTGATCCCTGGAATGTGATCCGTGGGATGGGATGGCATCCCTGGGATGGGATGGGATCCCTGGGATGGGATCCCTGGGATGGGATGGGATCCCTGGGATGGGATGGGATGGGATGGGATGGGATGGGAAGGGATGGGATGGGATGGAATGGGATGGGATGGGATGGGATGGGTTCCATGGGATGGGATCCCTGGGATGGGATGGGATCCCTGGTGTGGGATTCCTAGGATGGGATGGGATGGGATGGGATCCCTGGGATGGGATCCCTGGGATGGGATGGGATGGGATCGGATGGGATGCGATCCCTGGGATGGGATGGGATGGGATCCTGTGATGGGATGGGATCCATGGGATGGGATGTGTTGGGATGGGATTGGATCCATGGGATGGGATGGGATGGGATGGGATCCCAGGGATGGGAACAGATGAAATGGGATCCCTGGGATGGGATGGGTTGGAATGGGATGGGATCCCTGGGATGGGATGGGATGGGATCCCTGGGATGGTAACAGAAGAAATGGGATCCCTGGGATGGGATGGAATCCCTGGGATGGGATAGCTGGGATGCGATGGGATCCCTGGGATGGGATGGGATGGGATGGTATACCTGGGATCGGATCCCTGGGATGGGATGGGATGAGATCCCTGGATTGGGATGGGATCCCTGGGATGGGATCCCGGGGATGGGATGGGATGGGATGAGATGGGATGGGATCCATGGGATGGGATGGGATCCCTGGGATTGGATGGGATCCGTGGGATGGGATGGGATGGGATCCCTGGGATGGGATGGGATCCCTGGGATGGGATCCTTGGGATTGGATCACTCAGAAGGGATGGGATCGGATGGGATCGCTGGGATTGGATCACTGGGATGGTATCGGATCCCTGGGACGGCCTCCCAGGGATGGGATGGGATCCCTGGGATGGGATAGGTTGGAATGGGATGGGATGTCTGGGATGAGATGGGATCCCTGGGATGGTATCCCTAGGATGGGATGGGATCCCTGGGATGGGATGGGATGGGATGGGATGGGATGGGATGGGATGGGATGGGAAGGGATGGGATGGGATGGGTTCCATGGGATGGGATCCCTGTGATGGGATGGGATCCCTGGGATGGCATGGGATGGGATCGGATGGGATGGGATGGGATGCGATGCCTGGGATGGGATGGGATGTGATCCCTGGGATGGGATGGGATCCATGGGATGGGATGGGTTGGGATGGGATGGGATCCATGGGATGGGATGGGATGGGATGGGATGGGATGGGATCGCAGGGATGGGAACAGATGAAATGGGATCCCTGGGATGGGATGGAATCCCTGGGATGGGATGCCTGGGATGGGATGGGATGGGTTTGGATGGGATGGGATCCCTGGGATGTGATGGGATGGGATGGGATGGCATGGCATGGGATTCCTGGGATGAGATGGGCTGGGATGGGATCCCTGGGATGGGATGGGATGGGATGGAATGGGAATGGGATAGGATGGGTTGGGTTGGCATGGGATGGGATGGGATCCCTGGGATGGGATGGGATCCCTGGGATGGGATGGGATCTCTGCTATGGGTTGGGATCCATGGGATTGGATCCCTGGGATGGGATGGGATCCCTGGGATGGGATGGGATCCCTGGCAAGGGAAGGGATGGGATTCCTGGGTTGGGAATGGATAGGTTCCCTTGGATGGGACGGGATGGCATGGGATCCCTGGGATGGCATGGGATGGGATCGGATGGGATGGGATGGGATCCCTGGGATGGGATCGGATGGGATGGGATGGGATGGGATGGGATGGGATGGGATGGGATGGGATCCCTGGGATGGGTTGGGATCCATGGGATGGGATGGGTTGGGATGGGATTGGATCCATGGGATGGGATGGGATGGGATCCCAGGGATGGGAACAGCTGAAATGGGATCCCTGGGATGGGATGGGATCCCTGGGATGGGATGGGATGGGTTGGAATGGGATGGGATCCCTGGGACGGGATGGGATGGGATCCCTGGGATGGGAACAGATGAAATGGGATCCATGGGATGGGATGGAATCCCTGGGATGGGATATCTGGGATGGGATGGGATCCCTGGGATGGAATGGGATCCCTGGAATGGGTTGGGATCCCTGGGATGACAGGGGATCCATGGGATGGGAGCAGATCCCTGGGATGGGATGGGATGGGATGGGATGGGATGGGATCCCTGGAATGGGATTCCTGGGATGGGATATGATCGAATCCCTGGGATGGCATCTGTGAGATGGGATGGGATCTCTGACATGGGATCCCTGGCATGGGATGGGATCCCTGGGATGGGATGGGATCTCTGGCATGGGTTGGGATCCCTGGGATTGGATCCCTGGGATGGGATGGGATCCCTGGAATGGGATGGGATCCCTGGCAAGGGAAGGGATGGGATTCCGGGGTTGGGAATGGATGGGTTCCCTTGGATGGGACGGGTTGAGATAGGATACTTGGAATGGGAACAGATGGGATGGGATCCTTGGGATGGGATGGAATCCCTGGGATGGGATAGCTGGAATGGGATTGGATCCCTGGGATGGGATGGGATCCCTGGGATGGGATGAGATCCCTGGGATGGGATCCCTGGGATGGGATAGGATCCCTCGGATGGAATGCCTGGGATGGGATGGGTTTTGATGGGATGGGATCCCTGGGATGGGATGGGATGGGCTGGAATGGGATCCCTGGGATGGGATGGGATGGGATGGGATGGGATGGAATAAGATGGAATGGGATGGGTTCCATGGGATGGGATCCCTGGGATGGGATGGGATGGGATGGAATCCCTGTGATGGGATAGGATCGCTGGGATTGGATCACTGGGATGGGATGGGATCCCTCGTGTGGGATTCCTAGGATGGGATGGGATGGGATGGGATGGGATGGGATGGGATGGGATGGGATGGGATGGGATGGGTTGGGATGGGATGGGATGGGATGGGTTGGGATGGGATGGGATGGGATGCGATGGGATGGGATCCCTGGGATGGCATGGGATGGGATCGGATGGGATGGGATGGGATGCGATCCCTGGGATGGGATGGGATGGGATGGGATCCATGGGATGGGATGGGATGGGGTGGCATGGGATGGTATGGGATGGGATTGGATGGGATGGGGTGGGATGGGATGGGATCGATGGGATGGGATGGGATGGGATGAAATGGGATCCCTGGGATGGTACGGAATGGGATCCCTGGGATGGGATGGGATACCTGGTATGGGATCCCTAGGATGGGATGGGAGGGGAGGGGAGGGAATGGGATGGGATAGGATGGGATGGGATGGGGTAGGATGGGATGGGATCGGTTGGGATGGGATGGGATCCCTGGGATGGGATGGGATCCCTGGGATGGGATCTCTGGGATGGGATGGTATCCATGGGATGGGATGGGTTGGGATGGGATGGAATCCCTGGGATGGGGACCCGGGGATGGGATGGGAACTCTGGTATGGGATCCCTGGGATGGGATGGCATGGGATGGGATGGGATTGGATGGGATGGGATGGGATCGGATGGGATCCCTGGGATGGGATGGGATGGGATCCTTGGGATGGGATGGGATCCCTGGGACGGGATATCTGGGATGGGATGTGATGGGACGGGATGGGATGGGATGGGGTGGGAAGGGATGGGATGGGATAGGATGGGATGGAATGGGATGGGATGGGGTGGGATGGGATTGGATGGGATGGGATGCGATCCCTGGGATGGGATGGCTGGGATGGGATGGGATCCCTGGGATGGGATGGGATGGGATGGGTTGGAATGGGATGGGATCCCTGGGATGGGATGGAATGGGATCCCTGGGATGGGAACAGATGAAATGGGATCCCTGGGATGAGATGGAATCCCCGGGATGGGATGGGATGGGATGGGATGGGATGGGATGGGATCCCTGGATTGGGATGGGATCCCTGGGATGGGATGGGATCCGTGGGATGGGATGGGATCCGTGGGATGGGATGGGATGGGTTTGGATGGGATGGGTTCCCTGGGATGGGATGGGATGGCATGGCATGGGATCCCTGGGATGAGATGGGCTGGGATGGGATGGGATGGGAATGGGATAGGATGGGATGGTTTGGCATGGGATGGGATGGGATCCCTGGGATGGGATGTGATCCCTGGAATGTGATCCGTGGGATGGGATGGGATCCCTGGGATGGGATGGGATCCCTGGGATGGGATCCCTGGGATGGGATCCTTGGGCTTGGATCACTCAGAAGGGATGGGATCGGATGGGATCCCTGGGATGGGATCCCTTGGATGGTATCGGATCCCTGGGATGGCCTCCCTGGGATGGCATGGGATCCCTGGGATGGGATCCCTGGGATGGGATGGGATTGGATGGGATCCCTGGGATGGGATGGGATCCCTGGGATGGGTTGGGATTCCTGGGATGGGATGGGATGGGATGGGATGGGTTCCATGGGATGGGATCCCTGGGATGGGATGGGATGGGATGGGATCCCTGGGATGGGATAGGATCGCTGGGATTGGATCACTGGGATGGGATCCCTGGTGTGGGATTCCTAGGATGGGATGGCATGGGATGGGATGGGATGGGATCCCTGGGATGGGATCCCTGGGATGGCATGGGATGGGATCGGATGGGATGGGATGGGATCTATGGGATGGGATGTGTTGGGACGGGATTGGATCCATGGGATGGGATGGGATGGGATGGGATCCCAGGGATGGGAACAGATGAAATGGGATCCCTGGGATGGGATGGGATGGTTTGGAATGGGATGGGATCCCTGGGATGGGATGGGATCCCTGGGATGGAATGGGATCCCTGGGATGGGTTGGGATCCCTGGCATGGGATGGGATCCCTGGGTTGGGATCCCAGGAATGTGATCCCGCGTATGGGATGGGATCCCTGGGATGGGATCCCTGGGATGGGATGGGATCCCTGGGAAGGGATCCCGGGGATGGGATGGGACCGGATCGGATCCCTGGGATGGCAGGGGATCCCTGGGATGGGGGCAGATCCCTGGGATGGGATGGGATGGGATGGTATACCTGGGATGGGATCCCTGGGATGGGATGGGATGAGATCCCTGGATTGGGATGGGATCCCTGGGATGGGATCCCGGGGATGGGATGGGATGAGATGGGATGGGATCCATGGGATGGGATGGGATCCCTGGGATTGGATGGGATCCCTGGGATGGGATAGGATCCCTGGGATGGGATGCCTGGGTTGGGTTGGGATGGGTTTGGATGGGTTGGGATCCCTGGGATGGGATGGGATGGGTTCCATGGGATGGGATCCCTGGGATGGGATGGGATGGGATGGGATGGGATGGGATCCCTGGGATGGGATAGGATCGCTGGGATTGGATCAATGGGATGGGATGGGATCCCTGGTGTGGGATTCCTAGGATGGGATGGCATGCGATGGGATCGGATGGGATGGGATCCCTGGGATGGGATGGGTTCCCTGGGATGGAATGGGATGGGATGGGGTGGGATGGGATTGGATGGGATGGGATGCGATCCCTGGGATGGGATGGGATGGGATGGGATCCCTGGGATGGGATGGGATCCATGGGATGGGATGGGTTGGGATGGGATTGGATCCATGGGATATGATGGGATGGGATCCCAGGGATGGGAACAGATGAAATGGGATCCCTGGGATGGGATGGAATCCCTGGGATGGGATGGCTGGGATGGGATGGGATCCCTGGGATGGGATGGGATGGGATGGGAAGGGATGGGATGGGCTGGGAAGGGATGGGATGGGATCCCTGGGATGGGATGGGATCCCTGGGACGGCATGGGATGGGATCGGATGGGACGGGATGGAATCGGATGGAATGGAGTGGGATGGGATTGGATGGGATGGAATGGGATGGGATGGGGTGGGATGGGATTGGCTGGGATGGGATGCGATCCCTGGGATGGGATGGGATGGGATGGGATCCCTGGGATGGGAACAGATGGGATGGGATGGGATGGGAAGGGATGGGATGGGCTGGGAAGGGATGGGATGGGATCCCTGGGATGGGATGGGATCCCTGGGACGGCATGGGATGGGATGGGATGGGATGGGATGGGATGGGATGGGATGGGATGGGATGGGATGTGATGGAATGGGATGGGATGGGGTGGGATGGGATTGTCTGGGATGGGATGCGATCCCTGGGATGGGATGGGATGGGATGGGATCCCTGGTATGGGAACAGATGAAATGGGATCCCCGGGATTGGATGGAATCCCTGGGATGGGATAACTGGGATGGGATGGGATCCCTGGGATGGGATGGGATCCCTGGGATGGGTTGGGATCCCTGGGATGGGATGGGATGGGATGGGATGGGATGGGATGGGATAGGATGGGATGGGATGGGATCCCTGGGATGGGATCCCTGGATTGGGATGGGATCCCTGGGATGGGATGGGATCCCTGGGATGGGATCCCTGGGATGGGATGGGATGGGATGGGATCCCTGGGATGGGATGGGATGGGATCCCTGGTGTGGGATGGGATGGGATGGGATGGGATGGGATCCCTGGATTGGGTTGGGATCCCTGGGATGGGATGGGATCCGTGGGATGGGATGGGATCCGTGGGATCGGATGGGATGGGTTTGGATGGGATGGGATCCCTGGGATGGGATGGGATGGGATGGCATGGCATGGCATGGCATGGGATCCCTGGGATGAGATGGGCTGGGATGGGATCCCTGGGATGAGATGGGATGCGATGGGATGGGATGGGAATGGGATAGGATGGGATGGGTTGGCATGGGATGGGATGGGATCCCTGGGATGCGATGTGATCCCTGGAATGTGATCCGTGGGATGGGATGGCATCCCTGGGATGGGATGGGATCCCTGGGATGGGATCCCTGGGATGGGATGGGATCCCTGGGATGGGATGGGATGGGATGGGATGGGATGGGATGGGAAGGGATGGGATGGAATGGGATGGGATGGGATGGGATGGGTTCCATGGGATGGGATCCCTGGGATGGGATGGGATCCCTGGTGTGGGATTCCTAGGATGGGATGGGATGGGATGGGATCCCTGGGATGGGATCCCTGGGATGGGATGGGATGGGATCGGATGGGATCGGATGGGATGCGATCCCTGGGATGGGATGGGATGGGATCCTGTGATGGGATGGGATCCATGGGATGGGATGTGTTGGGATGGGATTGGATCCATGGGATGGGATGGGATGGGATGGGATCCCAGGGATGGGAACAGATGAAATGGGATCCCTGGGATGGGATGGGTTGGAATGGGATGGGATCCCTGGGATGGGATGGGATGGGATCCCTGGGATGGTAACAGAAGAACTGGGATCCCTGGGATGGGATGGAATCCCTGGGATGGGATAGCTGGGATGCGATGGGATCCCTGGGATGGGATGGGATGGGATGGTATACCTGGGATCGGATCCCTGGGATGGGATGGGATGAGATCCCTGGATTGGGATGGGATCCCTGGGATGGGATCCCGGGGATGGGATGGGATGGGATGAGATGGGATGGGATCCATGGGATGGGATGGGATCCCTGGGATTGGATGGGATCCCTGGGATGGGATGGGATCCGTGGGATGGGATGGGATGGGATCCCTGGGATGGGATGGGATCCCTGGGATGGGATCCTTGGGATTGGATCACTCAGAAGGGATGGGATCGGATGGGATCGCTGGGATTGGATCACTGGGATGGTATCGGATCCCTGGGACGGCCTCCCAGGGATGGGATGGGATCCCTGGGATGGGATAGGTTGGAATGGGATGGGATGTCTGGGATGAGA
Source organism: Sturnus vulgaris (assembly GCF_052056855.1). NCBI lineage: Eukaryota > Metazoa > Chordata > Aves > Passeriformes > Sturnidae > Sturnus > Sturnus vulgaris. The sequence goes on from NC_142282.1 coordinate 13,657,190, forward strand.
TGGGATCCCTGGGATGGTATCCCTAGGATGGGATGGGATCCCTGGGATGGGATGGGATGGGATGGGATGGGATGGGATGGGATGGGATGGGATGGGAAGGGATGGGATGGGAAGGGATGGGATGGGATGGGTTCCATGGGATGGGATCCCTGTGATGGGATGGGATCCCTGGGATGGCATGGGATGGGATCGGATGGGATGGGATGGGATGCGATGCCTGGGATGGGATGGGATGTGATCCCTGGGATGGGATGGGATCCATGGGATGGGATGGGTTGGGATGGGATGGGATCCATGGGATGGGATGGGATGGGATGGGATGGGATGGGATCGCAGGGATGGGAACAGATGAAATGGGATCCCTGGGATGGGATGGAATCCCTGGGATGGGATGCCTGGGATGGGATGGGATGGGTTTGGATGGGATGGGATCCCTGGGATGTGATGGGATGGGATGGGATGGCATGGCATGGGATTCCTGGGATGAGATGGGCTGGGATGGGATCCCTGGGATGGGATGGGATGGGATGGAATGGGAATGGGATAGGATGGGTTGGGTTGGCATGGGATGGGATGGGATCCCTGGGATGGGATGGGATCCCTGGGATGGGATGGGATCCCTGGCAAGGGAAGGGATGGGATTCCTGGGTTGGGAATGGATAGGTTCCCTTGGATGGGACGGGATGGCATGGGATCCCTGGGATGGCATGGGATGGGATCGGATGGGATGGGATGGGATCCCTGGGATGGGATCGGATGGGATGGGATGGGATGGGATGGGATGGGATCCCTGGGATGGGTTGGGATCCATGGGATGGGATGGGTTGGGATGGGATTGGATCCATGGGATGGGATGGGATGGGATCCCAGGGATGGGAACAGCTGAAATGGGATCCCTGGGATGGGATGGGATCCCTGGGATGGGATGGGTTGGAATGGGATGGGATCCCTGGGACGGGATGGGATGGGATCCCTGGGATGGGAACAGATGAAATGGGATCCATGGGATGGGATGGAATCCCTGGGATGGGATATCTGGGATGGGATGGGATCCCTGGGATGGAATGGGATCCCTGGAATGGGTTGGGATCCCTGGGATGGGGTGGAATCCCTGGGATGGGATCCCTGGGAAGGGATGGGCTCCCTGGGAAGGGATCCCGGGGATCGGATGGGATGGGATGGGATGGGATGGGATGGGTTCCCTGGGATGGGATGGGATCCCTGGGTTGGGATCCCAGTAATGTGATCCCTCGTATGGGATGGGATCCCTGGGATGGGATGGAATCCCTGGGATGGGATCCCTGGGATGGGATGGGATCCCTGGGATGACAGGGGATCCATGGGATGGGAGCAGATCCCTGGGATGGGATGGGATGGGATGGGATGGGATGGGATGGGATCCCTGGAATGGGATCCCTGGAATGGGATCCCTGGGATGGTACGGAATGGGATCCCTGGGATGGGATGGGATACCTGGTATGGGATCCCTAGGATGGGATGGGAGGGGAGGGGAGGGAATGGGATGGGATAGGATGGGATGGGATGGGGTAGGATGGGATGGGATCGGTTGGGATGGGATGGGATCCCTGGGATGGGATGGGATCCCTGGGATGGGATCCCTTGGATGGTATCGGATCCCTGGGATGGCCTCCCTGGGATGGCATGGGATCCCTGGGATGGGATCCCTGGGATGGGATGGGATTGGATGGGATCCCTGGGATGGGATGGGATCCCTGGGATGGGTTGGGATTCCTGGGATGGGATGGGATGGGATGGGATGGGTTCCATGGGATGGGATCCCTGGGATGGGATGGGATGGGATGGGATCCCTGGGATGGGATAGGATCGCTGGGATTGGATCACTGGGATGGGATCCCTGGTGTGGGATTCCTAGGATGGGATGGCATGGGATGGGATGGGATGGGATCCCTGGGATGGGATCCCTGGGATGGCATGGGATGGGATCGGATGGGATGGGATGGGATCTATGGGATGGGATGTGTTGGGACGGGATTGGATCCATGGGATGGGATGGGATGGGATGGGATCCCAGGGATGGGAACAGATGAAATGGGATCCCTGGGATGGGATGGGATGGTTTGGAATGGGATGGGATCCCTGGGATGGGATGGGATCCCTGGGATGGAATGGGATCCCTGGGATGGGTTGGGATCCCTGGCATGGGATGGGATCCCTGGGTTGGGATCCCAGGAATGTGATCCCGCGTATGGGATGGGATCCCTGGGATGGGATCCCTGGGATGGGATGGGATCCCTGGGAAGGGATCCCGGGGATGGGATGGGACCGGATCGGATCCCTGGGATGGCAGGGGATCCCTGGGATGGGGGCAGATCCCTGGGATGGGATGGGATGGGATGGTATACCTGGGATGGGATCCCTGGGATGGGATGGGATGAGATCCCTGGATTGGGATGGGATCCCTGGGATGGGATCCCGGGGATGGGATGGGATGAGATGGGATGGGATCCATGGGATGGGATGGGATCCCTGGGATTGGATGGGATCCCTGGGATGGGATAGGATCCCTGGGATGGGATGCCTGGGTTGGGTTGGGATGGGTTTGGATGGGTTGGGATCCCTGGGATGGGATGGGATCGGATGGGTTCCATGGGATGGGATCCCTGGGATGGGATGGGATGGGATGGGATGGGATGGGATCCCTGGGATGGGATAGGATCGCTGGGATTGGATCAATGGGATGGGATGGGATCCCTGGTGTGGGATTCCTAGGATGGGATGGCATGCGATGGGATCGGATGGGATGGGATCCCTGGGATGGGATGGGTTCCCTGGGATGGAATGGGATGGGATGGGGTGGGATGGGATTGGATGGGATGGGATGCGATCCCTGGGATGGGATGGGATGGGATGGGATCCCTGGGATGGGATGGGATCCATGGGATGGGATGGGTTGGGATGGGATTGGATCCATGGGATATGATGGGATGGGATCCCAGGGATGGGAACAGATGAAATGGGATCCCTGGGATGGGATGGAATCCCTGGGATGGGATGGCTGGGATGGGATGGGATCCCTGGGATGGGATGGGATGGGATGGGAAGGGATGGGATGGGCTGGGAAGGGATGGGATGGGATCCCTGGGATGGGATGGGATCCCTGGGACGGCATGGGATGGGATCGGATGGGACGGGATGGAATCGGATGGAATGGAGTGGGATGGGATTGGATGGGATGGAATGGGATGGGATGGGGTGGGATGGGATTGGCTGGGATGGGATGCGATCCCTGGGATGGGATGGGATGGGATGGGATCCCTGGGATGGGAACAGATGGGATGGGATGGGATGGGAAGGGATGGGATGGGCTGGGAAGGGATGGGATGGGATCCCTGGGATGGGATGGGATCCCTGGGACGGCATGGGATGGGATGGGATGGGATGGGATGGGATGGGATGGGATGGGATGGGATGGGATGGGATGGGATGTGATGGAATGGGATGGGATGGGGTGGGATGGGATTGTCTGGGATGGGATGCGATCCCTGGGATGGGATGGGATGGGATGGGATGGGATCCCTGGTATGGGAACAGATGAAATGGGATCCCCGGGATTGGATGGAATCCCTGGGATGGGATAACTGGGATGGGATGGGATCCCTGGGATGGGATGGGATCCCTGGGATGGGTTGGGATCCCTGGGATGGGATGGGATGGGATGGGATGGGATGGGATGGGATGGGATAGGATGGGATGGGATGGGATCCCTGGGATGGGATCCCTGGATTGGGATGGGATCCCTGGGATGGGATGGGATCCCTGGGATGGGATCCCTGGGATGGGATGGGATGGGATGGGATCCCTGGGATGGGATGGGATGGGATCCCTGGTGTGGGATGGGATGGGATGGGATGGGATGGGATCCCTGGATTGGGTTGGGATCCCTGGGATGGGATGGGATCCGTGGGATGGGATGGGATCCGTGGGATCGGATGGGATGGGTTTGGATGGGATGGGATCCCTGGGATGGGATGGGATGGGATGGCATGGCATGGCATGGCATGGGATCCCTGGGATGAGATGGGCTGGGATGGGATCCCTGGGATGAGATGGGATGCGATGGGATGGGATGGGAATGGGATAGGATGGGATGGGTTGGCATGGGATGGGATGGGATCCCTGGGATGGGATGTGATCCCTGGAATGTGATCCGTGGGATGGGATGGCATCCCTGGGATGGGATGGGATCCCTGGGATGGGATCCCTGGGATGGGATGGGATCCCTGGGATGGGATGGGATGGGATGGGATGGGATGGGAAGGGATGGGATGGAATGGGATGGGATGGGATGGGATGGGTTCCATGGGATGGGATCCCTGGGATGGGATGGGATCCCTGGTGTGGGATTCCTAGGATGGGATGGGATGGGATGGGATCCCTGGGATGGGATCCCTGGGATGGGATGGGATGGGATCGGATGGGATCGGATGGGATGCGATCCCTGGGATGGGATGGGATGGGATCCTGTGATGGGATGGGATCCATGGGATGGGATGTGTTGGGATGGGATTGGATCCATGGGATGGGATGGGATGGGATGGGATCCCAGGGATGGGAACAGATGAAATGGGATCCCTGGGATGGGATGGGTTGGAATGGGATGGGATCCCTGGGATGGGATGGGATGGGATCCCTGGGATGGTAACAGAAGAACTGGGATCCCTGGGATGGGATGGAATCCCTGGGATGGGATAGCTGGGATGCGATGGGATCCCTGGGATGGGATGGGATGGGATGGTATACCTGGGATCGGATCCCTGGGATGGGATGGGATGAGATCCCTGGATTGGGATGGGATCCCTGGGATGGGATCCCGGAGATGGGATGGGATGGGATGAGATGGGATGGGATCCATGGGATGGGATGGGATCCCTGGGATTGGATGGGATCCCTGGGATGGGATGGGATCCGTGGGATGGGATGGGATGGGATCCCTGGGATGGGATGGGATTCCTGGGATGGGATGGGATGGGATGGGATGGGTTCCATGGGATGGGATCCCTGGGATGGGATGGGATGGGATGGGATCCCTGGGATGGGATAGGATCGCTGGGATTGGATCACTGGGATGGGATCCCTGGTGTGGGATTCCTAGGATGGGATGGCATGGGATGGGATGGGATGGGATCCCTGGGATGGGATCCCTGGGATGGCATGGGATGGGATCGGATGGGATGGGATGGGATCTATGGGATGGGATGTGTTGGGACGGGATTGGATCCATGGGATGGGATGGGATGGGATGGGATCCCAGGGATGGGAACAGATGAAATGGGATCCCTGGGATGGGATGGGATGGTTTGGAATGGGATGGGATCCCTGGGATGGGATGGGATCCCTGGGATGGAATGGGATCCCTGGGATGGGTTGGGATCCCTGGCATGGGATGGGATCCCTGGGTTGGGATCCCAGGAATGTGATCCCGCGTATGGGATGGGATCCCTGGGATGGGATCCCTGGGATGGGATGGGATCCCTGGGAAGGGATCCCGGGGATGGGATGGGACCGGATCGGATCCCTGGGATGGCAGGGGATCCCTGGGATGGGGGCAGATCCCTGGGATGGGATGGGATGGGATGGTATACCTGGGATGGGATCCCTGGGATGGGATGGGATGAGATCCCTGGATTGGGATGGGATCCCTGGGATGGGATCCCGGGGATGGGATGGGATGAGATGGGATGGGATCCATGGGATGGGATGGGATCCCTGGGATTGGATGGGATCCCTGGGATGGGATAGGATCCCTGGGATGGGATGCCTGGGTTGGGTTGGGATGGGTTTGGATGGGTTGGGATCCCTGGGATGGGATGGGATCGGATGGGTTCCATGGGATGGGATCCCTGGGATGGGATGGGATGGGATGGGATGGGATGGGATCCCTGGGATGGGATAGGATCGCTGGGATTGGATCAATGGGATGGGATGGGATCCCTGGTGTGGGATTCCTAGGATGGGATGGCATGCGATGGGATCGGATGGGATGGGATCCCTGGGATGGGATGGGTTCCCTGGGATGGAATGGGATGGGATGGGGTGGGATGGGATTGGATGGGATGGGATGCGATCCCTGGGATGGGATGGGATGGGATGGGATCCCTGGGATGGGATGGGATCCATGGGATGGGATGGGTTGGGATGGGATTGGATCCATGGGATATGATGGGATGGGATCCCAGGGATGGGAACAGATGAAATGGGATCCCTGGGATGGGATGGAATCCCTGGGATGGGATGGCTGGGATGGGATGGGATCCCTGGGATGGGATGGGATGGGATGGGAAGGGATGGGATGGGCTGGGAAGGGATGGGATGGGATCCCTGGGATGGGATGGGATCCCTGGGACGGCATGGGATGGGATCGGATGGGACGGGATGGAATCGGATGGAATGGAGTGGGATGGGATTGGATGGGATGGAATGGGATGGGATGGGGTGGGATGGGATTGGCTGGGATGGGATGCGATCCCTGGGATGGGATGGGATGGGATGGGATCCCTGGGATGGGAACAGATGGGATGGGATGGGATGGGAAGGGATGGGATGGGCTGGGAAGGGATGGGATGGGATCCCTGGGATGGGATGGGATCCCTGGGACGGCATGGGATGGGATGGGATGGGATGGGATGGGATGGGATGGGATGGGATGGGATGGGATGGGATGGGATGTGATGGAATGGGATGGGATGGGGTGGGATGGGATTGTCTGGGATGGGATGCGATCCCTGGGATGGGATGGGATGGGATGGGATGGGATCCCTGGTATGGGAACAGATGAAATGGGATCCCCGGGATTGGATGGAATCCCTGGGATGGGATAACTGGGATGGGATGGGATCCCTGGGATGGGATGGGATCCCTGGGATGGGTTGGGATCCCTGGGATGGGATGGGATGGGATGGGATGGGATGGGATGGGATGGGATAGGATGGGATGGGATGGGATCCCTGGGATGGGATCCCTGGATTGGGATGGGATCCCTGGGATGGGATGGGATCCCTGGGATGGGATCCCTGGGATGGGATGGGATGGGATGGGATCCCTGGGATGGGATGGGATGGGATCCCTGGTGTGGGATGGGATGGGATGGGATGGGATGGGATCCCTGGATTGGGTTGGGATCCCTGGGATGGGATGGGATCCGTGGGATGGGATGGGATCCGTGGGATCGGATGGGATGGGTTTGGATGGGATGGGATCCCTGGGATGGGATGGGATGGGATGGCATGGCATGGCATGGCATGGGATCCCTGGGATGAGATGGGCTGGGATGGGATCCCTGGGATGAGATGGGATGCGATGGGATGGGATGGGAATGGGATAGGATGGGATGGGTTGGCATGGGATGGGATGGGATCCCTGGGATGGGATGTGATCCCTGGAATGTGATCCGTGGGATGGGATGGCATCCCTGGGATGGGATGGGATCCCTGGGATGGGATCCCTGGGATGGGATGGGATCCCTGGGATGGGATGGGATGGGATGGGATGGGATGGGAAGGGATGGGATGGAATGGGATGGGATGGGATGGGATGGGTTCCATGGGATGGGATCCCTGGGATGGGATGGGATCCCTGGTGTGGGATTCCTAGGATGGGATGGGATGGGATGGGATCCCTGGGATGGGATCCCTGGGATGGGATGGGATGGGATCGGATGGGATCGGATGGGATGCGATCCCTGGGATGGGATGGGATGGGATCCTGTGATGGGATGGGATCCATGGGATGGGATGTGTTGGGATGGGATTGGATCCATGGGATGGGATGGGATGGGATGGGATCCCAGGGATGGGAACAGATGAAATGGGATCCCTGGGATGGGATGGGTTGGAATGGGATGGGATCCCTGGGATGGGATGGGATGGGATCCCTGGGATGGTAACAGAAGAACTGGGATCCCTGGGATGGGATGGAATCCCTGGGATGGGATAGCTGGGATGCGATGGGATCCCTGGGATGGGATGGGATGGGATGGTATACCTGGGATCGGATCCCTGGGATGGGATGGGATGAGATCCCTGGATTGGGATGGGATCCCTGGGATGGGATCCCGGAGATGGGATGGGATGGGATGAGATGGGATGGGATCCATGGGATGGGATGGGATCCCTGGGATTGGATGGGATCCCTGGGATGGGATGGGATCCGTGGGATGGGATGGGATGGGATCCCTGGGATGGGATGGGATCCCTGGGATGGGATCCTTGGGATTGGATCACTCAGAAGGGATGGGATCGGATGGGATCGCTGGGATTGGATCACTGGGATGGTATCGGATCCCTGGGACGGCCTCCCAGGGATGGGATGGGATCCCTGGGATGGGATAGGTTGGAATGGGATGGGATGTCTGGGATGAGATGGGATCCCTGGGATGGTATCCCTAGGATGGGATGGGATCCCTGGGATGGGATGGGATGGGATGGGATGGGATGGGATGGGATGGGATGGGAAGGGATGGGATGGGAAGGGATGGGATGGGATGGGTTCCATGGGATGGGATCCCTGTGATGGGATGGGATCCCTGGGATGGCATGGGATGGGATCGGATGGGATGGGATGGGATGCGATGCCTGGGATGGGATGGGATGTGATCCCTGGGATGGGATGGGATCCATGGGATGGGATGGGTTGGGATGGGATGGGATCCATGGGATGGGATGGGATGGGATGGGATGGGATGGGATCGCAGGGATGGGAACAGATGAAATGGGATCCCTGGGATGGGATGGAATCCCTGGGATGGGATGCCTGGGATGGGATGGGATGGGTTTGGATGGGATGGGATCCCTGGGATGTGATGGGATGGGATGGGATGGCATGGCATGGGATTCCTGGGATGAGATGGGCTGGGATGGGATCCCTGGGATGGGATGGGATGGGATGGAATGGGAATGGGATAGGATGGGTTGGGTTGGCATGGGATGGGATGGGATCCCTGGGATGGGATGGGATCCCTGGGATGGGATGGGATCCCTGGCAAGGGAAGGGATGGGATTCCTGGGTTGGGAATGGATAGGTTCCCTTGGATGGGACGGGATGGCATGGGATCCCTGGGATGGCATGGGATGGGATCGGATGGGATGGGATGGGATCCCTGGGATGGGATCGGATGGGATGGGATGGGATGGGATGGGATGGGATGGGATCCCTGGGATGGGTTGGGATCCATGGGATGGGATGGGTTGGGATGGGATTGGATCCATGGGATGGGATGGGATGGGATCCCAGGGATGGGAACAGCTGAAATGGGATCCCTGGGATGGGATGGGATCCCTGGGATGGGATGGGTTGGAATGGGATGGGATCCCTGGGACGGGATGGGATGGGATCCCTGGGATGGGAACAGATGAAATGGGATCCATGGGATGGGATGGAATCCCTGGGATGGGATATCTGGGATGGGATGGGATCCCTGGGATGGAATGGGATCCCTGGAATGGGTTGGGATCCCTGGGATGGGGTGGAATCCCTGGGATGGGATCCCTGGGAAGGGATGGGCTCCCTGGGAAGGGATCCCGGGGATCGGATGGGATGGGATGGGATGGGATGGGATGGGTTCCCTGGGATGGGATGGGATCCCTGGGTTGGGATCCCAGTAATGTGATCCCTCGTATGGGATGGGATCCCTGGGATGGGATGGAATCCCTGGGATGGGATCCCTGGGATGGGATGGGATCCCTGGGATGACAGGGGATCCATGGGATGGGAGCAGATCCCTGGGATGGGATGGGATGGGATGGGATGGGATGGGATCCCTGGAATGGGATTCCTGGGATGGGATATGATCGAATCCCTGGGATGGCATCTGTGAGATGGGATGGGATCTCTGACATGGGATCCCTGGCATGGGATGGGATCCCTGGGATGGGATGGGATCTCTGGCATGGGTTGGGATCCCTGGGATTGGATCCCTGGGATGGGATGGGATCCCTGGAATGGGATGGGATCCCTGGCAAGGGAAGGGATGGGATTCCGGGGTTGGGAATGGATGGGTTCCCTTGGATGGGACGGGTTGAGATAGGATACTTGGAATGGGAACAGATGGGATGGGATCCTTGGGATGGGATGGAATCCCTGGGATGGGATAGCTGGAATGGGATTGGATCCCTGGGATGGGATGGGATCCCTGGGATGGGATGAGATCCCTGGGATGGGATCCCTGGGATGGGATAGGATCCCTCGGATGGAATGCCTGGGATGGGATGGGTTATGATGGGATGGGATCCCTGGGATGGGATGGGATGGGCTGGAATGGGATCCCTGGGATGGGATGGGATGGGATGGGATGGGATGGAATAAGATGGAATGGGATGGGTTCCATGGGATGGGATCCCTGGGATGGGATGGGATGGGATGGAATCCCTGTGATGGGATAGGATCGCTGGGATTGGATCACTGGGATGGGATGGGATCCCTCGTGTGGGATTCCTAGGATGGGATGGGATGGGATGGGATGGGATGGGATGGGATGGGATGGGATGGGTTGGGATGGGATGGGATGGGATGGGTTGGGATGGGATGGGATGGGATGCGATGGGATGGGATCCCTGGGATGGCATGGGATGGGATCGGATGGGATGGGATGGGATGCGATCCCTGGGATGGGATGGGATGGGATGGGATCGATGGGATGGGATGGGATGGGATGAAATGGGATCCCTGGGATGGTACGGAATGGGATCCCTGGGATGGGATGGGATACCTGGTATGGGATCCCTAGGATGGGATGGGAGGGGAGGGGAGGGAATGGGATGGGATAGGATGGGATGGGATGGGGTAGGATGGGATGGGATCGGTTGGGATGGGATGGGATCCCTGGGATGGGATGGGATCCCTGGGATGGGATCTCTGGGATGGGATGGTATCCATGGGATGGGATGGGTTGGGATGGGATGGAATCCCTGGGATGGGGACCCGGGGATGGGATGGGAACTCTGGTATGGGATCCCTGGGATGGGATGGCATGGGATGGGATGGGATTGGATGGGATGGGATGGGATCGGATGGGATCCCTGGGATGGGATGGGATGGGATCCTTGGGATGGGATGGGATCCCTGGGACGGGATATCTGGGATGGGATGTGATGGGACGGGATGGGATGGGATGGGGTGGGAAGGGATGGGATGGGATGGAATGGGATGGGATGGGATGGGATGGGAAGGGTTTGGATGGGCCGGGATCCCTGGGATGGGATGGGATGGGATGGGATGGGATGGGATGGGATGGGATGCCATGGCATGGGATCCGCGGGATGAGATGGGATGGGATGGGATACGTGGGATGGGATGGGATCCCTGGGATGGGATGGGATGAGATGGGATGGGATGGGATGGGATGGGATGGGATGGGATGGGATGGGATCCCTGGGTTGCGATTGGTTAGGATGGGATACCTGGGATGGGCTGGAATCCCTGGGATGAGATCCCTGGGATGGGGTGGGATGGGATGGGACGGGATGGGATGGGATGGGATCCCTGCCATGGGATGGGATGGTATGGTATAGCTGGGATGGTATCCCTGGGATGGGATGGGATCCCTGGGATGGGATCCCTGGGATGGGATGGGATGGGATGGGATCCCTGGGATGGGATGGGATGGGATCCCTGGTGTGGGATGGGATGGGATGGGATGGGATGGGATGGGATGGGATGGGATAGGATGGGATGGGATGGGATCCCTGGGATGGGATCCCTGGATTGGGATGGGATCCCTGGGATGGGATGGGATCCCTGGGATGGGATCCCTGGGATGGGATGGGATGGGATGGGATCCCTGGGATGGGATGGGATGGGATCCCTGGTGTGGGATGGGATGGGATGGGATGGGATGGGATCCCTGGATTGGGTTGGGATCCCTGGGATGGGATGGGATCCGTGGGATGGGATGGGATCCGTGGGATCGGATGGGATGGGTTTGGATGGGATGGGATCCCTGGGATGGGATGGGATGGGATGGCATGGCATGGCATGGCATGGGATCCCTGGGATGAGATGGGCTGGGATGGGATCCCCGGGATGAGATGGGATGCGATGGGATGGGATGGGAATGGGATAGGATGGGATGGGTTGGCATGGGATGGGATGGGATCCCTGGGATGGGATGTGATCCCTGGAATGTGATCCGTGGGATGGGATGGCATCCCTGGGATGGGATGGGATCCCTGGGATGGGATCCCTGGGATGGGATGGGATCCCTGGGATGGGATGGGATGGGATGGGATGGGATGGGAAGGGATGGGATGGAATGGGATGGGATGGGATGGGATGGGTTCCATGGGATGGGATCCCTGGGATGGGATGGGATCCCTGGTGTGGGATTCCTAGGATGGGATGGGATGGGATGGGATCCCTGGGATGGGATCCCTGGGATGGGATGGGATGGGATCGGATGGGATCGGATGGGATGCGATCCCTGGGATGGGATGGGATGGGATCCTGTGATGGGATGGGATCCATGGGATGGGATGTGTTGGGATGGGATTGGATCCATGGGATGGGATGGGATGGGATGGGATCCCAGGGATGGGAACAGATGAAATGGGATCCCTGGGATGGGATGGGTTGGAATGGGATGGGATCCCTGGGATGGGATGGGATGGGATCCCTGGGATGGTAACAGAAGAACTGGGATCCCTGGGATGGGATGGAATCCCTGGGATGGGATAGCTGGGATGCGATGGGATCCCTGGGATGGGATGGGATGGGATGGTATACCTGGGATCGGATCCCTGGGATGGGATGGGATGAGATCCCTGGATTGGGATGGGATCCCTGGGATGGGATCCCGGGGATGGGATGGGATGGGATGAGATGGGATGGGATCCATGGGATGGGATGGGATCCCTGGGATGGGTTGGGATCCATGGGATGGGATGGGTTGGGATGGGATTGGATCCATGGGATGGGATGGGATGGGATCCCAGGGATGGGAACAGCTGAAATGGGATCCCTGGGATGGGATGGGATCCCTGGGATGGGATGGGTTGGAATGGGATGGGATCCCTGGGACGGGATGGGATGGGATCCCTGGGATGGGAACAGATGAAATGGGATCCATGGGATGGGATGGAATCCCTGGGATGGGATATCTGGGATGGGATGGGATCCCTGGGATGGGATGGGATGGTATGGTATCCCTGGGATGGTGTCCCTGGGATGGGATGGGATGGGATGGGATGGGATGGGATGGGATGGGATGGGATAGGATAGGATGGGATCGGATGGGGTAGAATGGGATGGGTTGGGTTGGGATGGGATCCCTGGGATGGGATGGGATCCCTGGGATGGGATCTCTGGGATGGGATGGTATCCATGGGATGGGATGGGTTGGGATGGGATGGAATCCCTGGGATGGGATGGGATGGGATGGGATCCCTGGGATGGGATGGGATTGGATGAGATGGGATGGGATCGGATGGGATCCCTGGGATGGGATGGGATGGGATCCCTGGGATGGGATGGGATCCCTGGGATGGGATATCTGGGATGGGATGTGATGGGACGGGATGGGATGGGATGGGGTGCGAAGGGATGGGATGGGATGGGTTGGGATGGGTTTGGATGGGATGGTTTTGGATGGGATTTGATGGGATCCCTGGGATGGGATGGGATCCCTGGGATGGGATCTCTGGGATGGGATGGTATCCATGGGATGGGGACCCGGGGATGGGATGGGATCTCTGGTATGGGATCCCTGGGATGGGATGGCATGGGATGGGATGGGATTGGATGGGATGGGATGGGATCGGATGGGATCCCTGGGATGGGATGGGATGGGATCCTTGGGATGGGATGGGATCCCTGGGACGGGATAGCTGGGATGGGATGGGATCCCTGGGATGGGATGGGATCCCTGGGATGGGTTGGGATCCCTGGCATGGGATGGGATGGGATGGGATGGGATGGGATGGGATGGGATGGGATGGGATGGGATAGGATGGGATGGGATGGGATCCCTGGGATGGGATAGCTGGGATGGGATGGGATCCCTGGGATGGGATGGGATCCCTGGGATGGGATCCCTGGGATGGGATGGGATGGGATGGGAACCCTGGGATGGGATGGGATGGGATCCCTGGTGTGGGATGGGATGGGATGGGATGGGATCCCTGGATTGCGTTGGGATCCCTGGGATGGGATGGGATCCGTGGGATGGGATCCGTGGGATCGGATGGGATGGGTTTGGATGGGATGGGATCCCTGGGATGGGATGGGATGGGATGGCATGGCATGGCATGGCATGGGATCCCTGGGATGAGATGGGCTGGGATGGGATCCCCGGGATGAGATGGGATGCGATGGGATGGGATGGGAATGGGATAGGATGGCATGGGTTGGCATGGGATGGGATGGGATCCCTGGGATGGGATGTGATCCCTGGAATGTGATCCGTGGGATGGGATGGGATCCCTGGGATGGGATGGGATCCCTGGGATGGGATCCCTGGGATGGGATGGGATCCCTGGGATGGGATGGGATGGGATGGGATGGGATGGGATGGGATGGGATGGGATGGGATGGGATGGGAAGGGATGGGATGGGATGGAATGGGATGGGATGGGATGGGATGGGTTCCATGGGATGGGATCCCTGGGATGGGATGGGATCCCTGGTGTGGGATTCCTAGGATGGGATGGGATGGGATGGGATGGGATGGGATGGAATGGGATCCCTGGGATGGGATCCCTGGGATGGGATGGGATGGGATCCTGTGATGGGATGGGATCCCTGGGATGGGATGTGATCCCTGGAATGTGATCCGTGGGATGGGATGGGATCCCTGGGATGGGATGGGATCCCTGGGATGGGATCCCTGGGATGGGATGGGATCCCTGGGATGGGATGGGATGGGATGGGATGGGATGGGATGGGATGGGAAGGGATGGGATGGGATGGAATGGGATGGGATGGGATGGGATGGGTTCCATGGGATGGGATCCCTGGGATGGGATGGGATCCCTGGTGTGGGATTCCTAGGATGGGATGGGATGGAATGGGATGGGATGGGAT
This sequence comes from Sturnus vulgaris, assembly GCF_052056855.1. Taxonomy (NCBI): domain Eukaryota; kingdom Metazoa; phylum Chordata; class Aves; order Passeriformes; family Sturnidae; genus Sturnus; species Sturnus vulgaris. Next base: position 13,672,241 of record NC_142282.1, read on the forward strand.
GGAATGGGATCCCTGGGATGGGATCCCTGGGATGGGATGGGATGGGATCCTGTGATGGGATGGGATCCATGGGATGGGATGTGTTGGGATGGGATTGGATCCATGGGATGGGATGGGATGGGATGGGATCCCAGGGATGGGAACTGATGAAATGGGATCCCTGGGATGGGATGGGATGGGTTGGAATGGGATGGGATCCCTGGGATGGGATGGGATGGGATGCCTGGGATGGTAACAGAAGAAATGGGATCCCTGGATTGGGATGGGATCCCTGGGATGGGATGGGATCCCTGGGATGGGATCCCTGGGATGGGATGGGATGGGATGGGATCCCTGGAATGGGATGGGATGGGATCCCTGGTGTGGGATGGGATGGGATGGGATCCCTGGATTGGGTTGGGATCCCTGGGATGGGATGGGATCCGTGGGATGGGATGCGATCCGTGGGATCGGATGGGATGGGTTTTGATGGGATGGGATCCCTGGGATGGGATGGGATGGGATGGGATGGGATGGCATGGCATGGCATGGGATCCCTGGGATGAGATGGGCTGGGATGGGATCCCTGGGATGAGATGGGATGCGATGGGATGGGATGGGAATGGGATAGGATGGGATGGGTTGGCATGGGATGGGATGGGATCCCTGGGATGGGATGTGATCCCTGGAATGTGATCCGTGGGATGGGATGGGATCCCTGGGATGGGATGGGATCCCTGGGATGGGATCCCTGGGATGGGATGGGATCCCTGGGATGGGATGGGATGGGATGGGATGGGATGGGATGGGATGGGATGGGAAGGGATGGGATGGGATGGAATGGGATGGGATGGGATGGGATGGCTTCCATGGGATGGGATCCCTGGGATGGGATGGGATCCCTGGTGTGGGATTCCTAGGATGGGATGGGATGGGAAGGGATGGGATGGGATGGGATCCCTGGGATGGGATCCCTGGGATGGGATGGGATCGGATGGGATCGGATGGGATCGGATGGGATGCGATCCCTGGGATGGGATGGGATGGGATCCTGTGATGGGATGGGATCCATGGGATGGGATGTGTTGGGATGGGATTGGATCCATGGGATGGGATGGGATGGGATGGGATCCCAGGGATGGGAACAGATGAAATGGGATCCCTGGGATGGGATGGGATGGGTTGGAATGGGATGGGATCCCTGGGATGGGATGGGATGGGATCCCTGGGATGGTAACAGAAGAAATGGGATCCCTGGGATGGGATGGAATCCCTGGGATGGGATAGCTGGGATGCGATGGGATCCCTGGGATGGGATGGGATCCCTGGGATGGGTTGGGATCCCTGGGATGGGATGGGATCCCTGGGATGGCAGGGGATCCCTGGGATGGGGGCAGATCCCTGGGATGGGATGGGATGGGATGGTATACCTGGGATGGGATCCCTGGGATGGGATGGGATGAGATCCCTCGATTGGGATGGGATCCCTTGAATGGGATCCCGGGGATGGGATGGGATGGGATGAGATGGGATGGGATCCATGGGATGGGATGGGATCCCTGGGATTGGATGGGATCCCTGGGATGGGATGGGATGGGATGGGATGGGATGGGATGGGATGGGATGGGATAGGATGGGATGGGATGGGATCCCTGGGATGGGATAGCTGGGATGGGATGGGATCCCTGGGATGGGATGGGATCCCTGGGATGGGATCCCTGGGATGGGATGGGATCCCTGGGATGGGATCCCTGGGATGGGATGGGATGGGATCCCTGGTGTGGGATGGGATGGGATGGGATGGGATCCCTGGATTGCGTTGGGATCCCTGGGATGGGATGGGATCCGTGGGATGGGATGGGATCCGTGGGATCGGATGGGATGGGTTTGGATGGGATGGGATCCCTGGGATGGGATGGGATGGGATGGCATGGCATGGCATGGCATGGGATCCCTGGGATGAGATGGGCTGGGATGGGATCCCCGGGATGAGATGGGATGCGATGGGATGGGATGGGAATGGGATAGGATGGCATGGGTTGGCATGGGATGGGATGGGATCCCTGGGATGGGATGTGATCCCTGGAATGTGATCCGTGGGATGGGATGGGATCCCTGGGATGGGATGGGATCCCTGGGATGGGATCCCTGGGATGGGATGGGATCCCTGGGATGGCATGGGATGGGATGGGATGGGATGGGATGGGATGGGATGGGATGGGAAGGGATGGGATGGGATGGAATGGGATGGGATGGGATGGGATGGGATGGGTTCCATGGGATGGGATCCCTGGGATGGGATGGGATCCCTGGTGTGGGATTCCTAGGATGGGATGGGATGGGATGGGATGGGATGGAATGGAATGGGATCCCTGGGATGGGATCCCTGGGATGGGATGGGATGGGATCCTGTGATGGGATGGGATCCCTGGGATGGGATGTGATCCCTGGAATGTGATCCGTGGGATGGGATGGGATCCCTGGGATGGGATGGGATCCCTGGGATGGGATCCCTGGGATGGGATGGGATCCCTGGGATGGGATGGGATGGGATGGGATGGGATGGGATGGGATGGGAAGGGATGGGATGGGATGGAATGGGATGGGATGGGATGGGTTCCATGGGATGGGATCCCTGGGATGGGATGGGATCCCTGGTGTGGGATTCCTAGGATGGGATGGGATGGAATGGGATGGGATGGGATGGAATGGGATCCCTGGGATGGGATCCCTGGGATGGGATGGGATGGGATCCTGTGATGGGATGGGATCCATGGGATGGGATGTGTTGGGATGGGATTGGATCCATGGGATGGGATGGGATGGGATGGGATCCCAGGGATGGGAACTGATGAAATGGGATCCCTGGGATGGGATGGGATGGGTTGGAATGGGATGGGATCCCTGGGATGGGATGGGATGGGATCCCTGGGATGGTAACAGAAGAAATGGGATCCCTGGATTGGGATGGGATCCCTGGGATGGGATGGGATCCCTGGGATGGGATCCCTGGGATGGGATGGGATGGGATGGGATCCCTGGAATGGGATGGGATGGGATCCCTGGTGTGGGATGGGATGGGATGGGATCCCTGGATTGGGTTGGGATCCCTGGGATGGGATGGGATCCGTGGGATGGGATGGGATCCGTGGTATCGGATGGGATGGGTTTTGATGGGATGGGATCCCTGGGATGGGATGGGATGGGATGGGATGGCATGGCATGGCATGGGATCCCTGGGATGAGATGGGCTGGGATGGGATCCCTGGGATGAGATGGGATGCGATGGGATGGGATGGGAATGGGATAGGATGGGATGGGTTGGCATGGGATGGGATGGGATCCCTGGGATGGGATGTGATCCCTGGAATGTGATCCGTGGGATGGGATGGGATCCCTGGGATGGGATGGGATCCCTGGGATGGGATCCCTGGGATGGGATGGGATCCCTGGGATGGGATGGGATGGGATGGGATGGGATGGGAAGGGATGAGATGGGATGGAATGGGATGGGATGGGATGGGATGGCTTCCATGGGATGGGATCCCTGGGATAGGATGGGATCCCTGGTGTGGGATTCCTAGGATGGGATGGGATGGGATGGGATGGGATGGGATCCCTGGGATGGGATCCCTGGGATGGGATGGGATCGGATGGGATCGGATGGGATCGGATGGGATGCGATCCCTGGGATGGGATGGGATGGGATCCTGTGATGGGATGGGATCCATGGGATGGGATGTGTTGGGATGGGATTGGATCCATGGGATGGGATGGGATGGGATGGGATGGGATCCCAGGGATGGGAACAGATGAAATGGGATCCCTGGGATGGGATGGGATGGGTTGGAATGGGATGGGATCCCTGGGATGGGATGGGATGGGATCCCTGGGATGGTAACAGAAGAAATGGGATCCCTGGGATGGGATGGAATCCCTGGGATGGGATAGCTGGGATGCGATGGGATCCCTGGGATGGGATGGGATCCCTGGGATGGGTTGGGATCCCTGGGATGGGATGGGATCCCTGGGATGGCAGGGGATCCCTGGGATGGGGGCAGATCCCTGGGATGGGATGGGATGGGATGGTATACCTGGGATGGGATCCCTGGGATGGGATGGGATGAGATCCCTCGATTGGGATGGGATCCCTTGAATGGGATCCCGGGGATGGGATGGGATGGGATGAGATGGGATGGGATCCATGGGATGGGATGGGATCCCTGGGATTGGATGGGATCCCTGGGATGGGATGGGATCCGTGGGATGGGATGGGATGGGATCGCTGGGATGGGATGGGATCCCTGGGATGGGATCCTTGGGATTGGATCACTCAGAAGGGATGGGATCGGATGGGATCGCTGGGATTGGATCACTGGGATGGTATCGGATCCCTGGGACGGCCTCCCAGGGATGGGATGGGATCCCTGGGATGGGATGGGATGGGATGGGATGGGATGGGATGGGATCCCTGTGATGGGATGGGATCCCTGGGATGGCATGGGATCCCTGGGATGGTATCCCTAGGATGGGATGGGATCCCTGGGATGGGATGGGATGGGATGGGATGGGATGGGATGGGATGGGATGGGATGGGATGGGATGGGATGGGATGGGAAGGGATGGGATGGGAAGGGATGGGATGGGATGGGTTCCATGGGATGGGATCCCTGGGATGGGATAGGATCTCTGGGATTGGATCACTGGGATGGGATGGGATCCCTGGTGTGGGATTCCTAGGATGGGATGGGATGGGATGGGATGGGATCCCTGTGATGGGATGGGATCCCTGGGATGGCATGGGATGGGATCAGATGGGATGGGATGGGATGCGATGCCTGGGATGGGATGGGATGTGATCCCTGGGATGGGATGAGATCCATGGGATGGGATGGGTTGGGATGGGATGGGATGGGATGGGATCGCAGGGATGGTAACAGAAGAAATGGAATCCCTGGGATGGGATGGGATGGGATGGGATCCCTGGGATGGGATGGGATGGGATGGAATAAGATGGAATGGGATGGGTTCCATGGGATGGGATCCCTGGGATGGGATGGGATGGGATGGAATCCCTGGGATGGGATAGGATCGCTGGGATTGGATCACTGGGATGGGATGGGATGGGATCCCTGGGATGGGATGGGATGGGATCCCTGGTGTGGGATGGGATGGGATGGGATGGGATGGGATAGGATGGGATGGGATGGGATCCCTGGGATGGGATCCCTGGATTGGGATGGGATCCCTGGGATGGGATGGGATCCCTGGGATGGGATCCCTGGGATGGGATGGGATGGGATGGGATGGGATCCCTCGGATGGGATGGGGTGGGATCCCTGGTGTGGGATAGGATGGGATGGGATGGGATCCCTGGATTGGGTTGGGATCCCTGGGATGCGATGGGATCCGTGGGATGGGATGGGATCCGTGGGATCGGATGGGATGGGTTTGGATGGGATGGGATCCCTGGGATGGGATGGGATGGGATGGGATGGGATGGGATGGCATGGCATGGCATGGCATGGCATGGGATCCCTGGGATGAGATGGGCTGGGATGGGATCCCTGGGATGAGATGGGATGCGATGGGATGGGATGGGAATGGGATAGGATGGGATGGGTTGGCATGGGATGGGATGGGATCCCTGGGATGGGATGGGATGTGATCCCTGGAATGTGATCCGTGGGATGGGATGGGATCCCTGGGATGGGATGGGATCCCTGGGATGGGATCCCTGGGATGGGATGGGATCCCTGGGATGGGATGGGATGGGATGGGATGGGATGGGAAGGGATGGGATGGGATGGAATGGGATGGGATGGGATGGGATGGGATGGGTTCCATGGGATGGGATCCCTGGGATGGGATGGGATCCCTGGTGTGGGATTCCTAGGATGGGATGGGATGGGATGGGATGGGATGGGATGGGATGGGATGGGATGGGATCCCTGGGATGGGATCCCTGGGATGGGATGGGATCGGATGGGATCGGATGGGATGCGATCCCTGGGATGGGATGGGATCCTGTGATGGGATGGGATCCATGGGATGGGATGTGTTGGGATGGGATTGGATCCATGGGATGGGATGGGATCCCAGGGATGGGAACAGATGAAATGGGATCCCTGGGATGGGATGGGATGGGTTGGAATGGGATGGGATCCCTGGGATGGGATGGGATGGGATCCCTGGGATGGTAACAGAAGAAATGGGATCCCTGGGATGGGATGGAATCCCTGGGATGGGATAGCTGGGATGCGATGGGATCCCTGGGATGGGATGGTATACCTGGGATGGGATCCCTGGGATGGGATGGGATGAGATCCCTGGATTGGGATGGGATCCCTGGGATGGGATCCCGGGGATGGGATGGGATGGGATGAGATGGGATGGGATCCATGGGATGGGATGGGATCCCTGGGATTGGATGGGATCCCTGGGATGGGATGGGATCCATGGGATGGGATGGGATGGGATCCCTGGGATGGGATGGGATCCCTGGGATGGGATCCTTGGGATTGGATCACTCAGAAGGGATGGGATCGGATGGGATCGCTGGGATTGGATCACTGGGATGGTATCGGATCCCTGGGACGGCCTCCCAGGGATGGGATGGGATCCCTGGGATGGGATCCCTGGGATGGGATGTGATCCCTGGAATGGGATGGGATGGGATGGAATGGGATGGGATGTCTGGGATGAGATGGGATCCCTGGGATGGTATCCCTAGGATGGGATGGGATCCCTGGGATGGGATGGGATGGGATGGGATGGGATGGGATGGGATGGGATGGGATGGGATGGGATGGGATGGGAAGGGATGGGATGGGAAGGGATGGGATGGGATGGGTTCCATGGGATGGGATCCCTGGGATGGGGTAGGATCTCTGGGATTGGATCACTGGGATGGGATGGGATGCCTGGTGTGGGATTCCTAGGATGGGATGGGATGGGATGGGATGGGATGGGATGGGATGGGATGGGATGGGATGGGATGGGATGGGATGGGATCCCTGTGATGGGATGGGATCCCTGGGATGGCATGGGATGGGATCGGATGGGATGGGATGGGATGCGATGCCTGGGATGGGATGGGATGTGATCCCTGGGATGGGATGGGATCCATGGGATGGGATGGGTTGGGATGGGATGGGATCCATGGGATGGGATGGGATGGGATGGGATGGGATGGGATGGGATGGGATGGGATCGCAGGGATGGGAACAGATGAAATGGGATCCCTGGGATGGGATGGAATCCCTGGGATGGGATGCCTGGGATGGGATGGGATGGGTTTGGATGGGATGGGATCCCTGGGATGGGATGGGATGGGATGGCATGGCATGGGATTCCTGGGATGAGATGGGCTGGGATGGGATCCCTGGGATGGGATGGGATGGGATGGGATGGGATGGGATGGGAATGGGATAGGATGGGTTGGGTTGGCATGGGATGGGATGGGATCCCTGGGATGGGATGGGATCCCTGGGATGGGATGGGATCTCTGGTATGGGTTGGGATCCCTGGGATTGGATCCCTGGGATGGGATCCCTGGGATGGGATGGGATCCCTGGCAAGGGAAGGGATGGGATTCCTGGGTTGGGAATGGATAGGTTCCCTTGGATGGGACGGGATGGGATGGGACCCCTGGGATGAGATGGAATCCCTGGGATGGGATAGCTGGGATGGGATTGGATCCCTGGGATGGGATGGGATCCCTGCGATGGGTTGAGATCCCTGGGATGGGATCCCTCGGATGGGATAGGATCCCTCGGATGGGATGCCTGGGATGGCATGGGATGGGATGGCATGGCATGGGATCCCTGGGATGAGATGGGCTGGGATGGGATCCCAGAGATGGGATGGGATGGAATAAGATGGGATGGGATGGGTTCCATGGGATGGGATCCCTGGGATGGGATGGGATGGGATCCCTAGGATGGGAGAGGATCGCTGGGATTGGATCACTGGGATGGGATGGGATCCCTGGTGTGGGATTCCTAGGATGGGATGGGATGGGATGGTATGGGATGGGATGGGATGGGATGGGATCCCTGGGATGGCATGGGATCCCTGGGATGGCATGGGATGGGATCGGATGGGATGGGATGGGATCCCTGGGATGGGATGGGATGGGATGGGATGGGATGGGATCCCTGGGATGGGTTGGGATCCATGGGATGGGATGGGTTGGGATGGGATTGGATCCATGGGATGGGATGGGATCCCAGGGATGGGAACAGCTGAAATGGGATCCCTGGGATGGGATGGGATCCCTGGGATGGGATGGGATGGGTTGGAATGGGATGGGATCCCTGGGACGGGATGGGATGGGATCCCTGGGATGGGAACAGATGAAATGGGATCCATGGGATGGGATGGAATCCCTGGGATGGGATATCTGGGATGGGATGGGATCCCTGGGATGGGTTGGGATCCCTGGGATGGGATGGGATCCCTGTGTTGGGATCCCAGGAATGTGATCCCTCGTATGGGATGGGATCCCTGGGATGGGGTGGAATCCCTGGAATGGGATCCCTGGGATGGGATCCCTGTGATGGGATCCCTGGGATGGGATGGGATGCGATGGGGTAGGATGGGATGGGGTAGGATGTGATGGGATGGGTTGGGATGGGATGGGATCCCTGGGATGGGATCTCTGGGATCCCTGGGATGGGATCTCTGGGATCGGATGGTATCCATGGGATGGGATGTGTTGGGATGGGATGGAATCCCTGGGATGGGGACCCGGGGATGGGATGGGATCCCTGGTATGGGATCCCTGGGATGGGATGGGATGGGATGGGATGGGATGGGATCCCTGGGATGGGATCCCTGGGATGGGTTCCCTGGAATGTGATCCCTGGAATAGGATTGGATCCCTGGGATGGGATGGAATCCCTGGGATGGGATCCCTGGGATGGATGGGATGGGTTGGAAGGGGATGGGATCCCTGGGTTGGGATGGCTTCCATGGGATGGGATCCCTGGGATGGGATGGGATGGGATGGGATGCCTGGGATGGGATGGGATCCCTGGGATGGGATGGGATGGGATCCCTTGGATGGGATGGGATGCCTGGGATGGGATGGGATGGGATCCGTGGAATGTGATCCGTGGGATGGGATGGGATCCCTGGGATGGGATGGGATCCCTGGGATGGGATCCCTGGGATGGGATGGGATCCCTGGGATGGGATGGGATGGGATGGGATGGGATGGGATGGGATGGGAAGGGATGGGATGGGATGGAATGGGATGGGATGGGATGGGATGGCTTCCATGGGATGGGATCCCTGGGATGGGATGGGATCCCTGGTGTGGGATTCCTAGGATGGGATGGGATCGGATGGGATCGGATGGGATCGGATGGGATGCGATCCCTGGGATGGGATGGGATGGGATCCTGTGATGGGATGGGATCCATGGGATGGGATGTGTTGGGATGGGATTGGATCCATGGGATGGGATGGGATGGGATGGGATCCCAGGCATGGGAACAGATGAAATGGGATCCCTGGGATGGGATGGGATGGGTTGGAATGGGATGGGATCCCTGGGATGGGATGGGATGGGATCCCTGGGATGGTAACAGAAGAAATGGGATCCCTGGGATGGGATGGAATCCCTGGGATGGGATAGCTGGGATGCGATGGGATCCCTGGGATGGGATGGGATCCCTGGGATGGGTTGGGATCCCTGGGATGGGATGGGATCCCTGGGATGGCAGGGGATCCCTGGGATGGGGGCAGATCCCTGGGATGGGATGGGATGGGATGGTATACCTGGGATGGGATCCCTGGGATGGGATGGGATGAGATCCCTCGATTGGGATGGGATCCCTTGAATGGGATCCCGGGGATGGGATGGGATGGGATGAGATGGGATGGGATCCATGGGATGGGATGGGATCCCTGGGATTGGATGGGATCCCTGGGATGGGATGGGATGGGATGGGATGGGATGGGATGGGATGGGATGGGATAGGATGGGATGGGATGGGATCCCTGGGATGGGATAGCTGGGATGGGATGGGATCCCTGGGATGGGATGGGATCCCTGGGATGGGATCCCTGGGATGGGATGGGATGGGATGGGATCCCTGGGATGGGATGGGATGGGATCCCTGGTGTGGGATGGGATGGGATGGGATGGGATCCCTGGATTGCGTTGGGATCCCTGGGATGGGATGGGATCCGTGGGATGGGATGGGATCCGTGGGATCGGATGGGATGGGTATGGATGGGATGGGATCCCTGGGATGGGATGGGATGGGATGGCATGGCATGGCATGGCATGGGATCCCTGGGATGAGATGGGCTGGGATGGGATCCCCGGGATGAGATGGGATGCGATGGGATGGGATGGGAATGGGATAGGATGGCATGGGTTGGCATGGGATGGGATGGGATCCCTGGGATGGGATGTGATCCCTGGAATGTGATCCGTGGGATGGGATGGGATCCCTGGGATGGGATGGGATCCCTGGGATGGGATCCCTGGGATGGGATGGGATCCCTGGGATGGCATGGGATGGGATGGGATGGGATGGGATGGGATGGGAAGGGATGGGATGGGATGGAATGGGATGGGATGGGATGGGATGGGATGGGTTCCATGGGATGGGATCCCTGGGATGGGATGGGATCCCTGGTGTGGGATTCCTAGGATGGGATGGGATGGGATGGGATGGGATGGAATGGAATGGGATCCCTGGGATGGGATCCCTGGGATGGGATGGGATGGGATCCTGTGATGGGATGGGATCCCTGGGATGGGATGTGATCCCTGGAATGTGATCCGTGGGATGGGATGGGATCCCTGGGATGGGATGGGATCCCTGGGATGGGATCCCTGGGATGGGATGGGATCCCTGGGATGGGATGGGATGGGATGGGATGGGATGGGATGGGATGGGATGGGAAGGGATGGGATGGGATGGAATGGGATGGGATGGGATGGGTTCCATGGGATGGGATCCCTGGGATGGGATGGGATCCCTGGTGTGGGATTCCTAGGATGGGATGGGATGGAATGGGATGGGATGGGATGGAATGGGATCCCTGGGATGGGATCCCTGGGATGGGATGGGATGGGATCCTGTGATGGGATGGGATCCATGGGATGGGATGTGTTGGGATGGGATTGGATCCATGGGATGGGATGGGATGGGATGGGATCCCAGGGATGGGAACTGATGAAATGGGATCCCTGGGATGGGATGGGATGGGTTGGAATGGGATGGGATCCCTGGGATGGGATGGGATGGGATCCCTGGGATGGTAACAGAAGAAATGGGATCCCTGGATTGGGATGGGATCCCTGGGATGGGATGGGATCCCTGGGATGGGATCCCTGGGATGGGATGGGATGGGATCCCTGGAATGGGATGGGATGGGATCCCTGGTGTGGGATGGGATGGGATGGGATCCCTGGATTGGGTTGGGATCCCTGGGATGGGATGGGATCCGTGGGATGGGATGGGATCCGTGGGATCGGATGGGATGGGTTTTGATGGGATGGGATCCCTGGGATGGGATGGGATGGGATGGGATGGGATGGCATGGCATGGCATGGGATCCCTGGGATGAGATGGGCTGGGATGGGATCCCTGGGATGAGATGGGATGCGATGGGATGGGATGGGAATGGGATAGGATGGGATGGGTTGGCATGGGATGGGATGGGATCCCTGGGATGGGATGTGATCCCTGGAATGTGATCCGTGGGATGGGATGGGATCCCTGGGATGGGATGGGATCCCTGGGATGGGATCCCTGGGATGGGATGGGATCCCTGGGATGGGATGGGATGGGATGGGATGGGATGGGAAGGGATGGGATGGGATGGAATGGGATGGGATGGGATGGGATGGCTTCCATGGGATGGGATCCCTGGGATAGGATGGGATCCCTGGTGTGGGATTCCTAGGATGGGATGGGATGGGATGGGATGGGATGGGATCCCTGGGATGGGATCCCTGGGATGGGATGGGATGGGATCCTGTGATGGGATGGGATCCATGGGATGGGATGTGTTGGGATGGGATTGGATCCATGGGATGGGATGGGATGGGATGGGATGGGATCCCAGGGATGGGAACAGATGAAATGGGATCCCTGGGATGGGATGGGATGGGTTGGAATGGGATGGGATCCCTGGGATGGGATGGGATGGGATCCCTGGGATGGTAACAGAAGAAATGGGATCCCTGGGATGGGATGGAATCCCTGGGATGGGATAGCTGGGATGCGATGGGATCCCTGGGATGGGATGGGATCCCTGGGATGGGTTGGGATCCCTGGGATGGGATGGGATCCCTGGGATGGCAGGGGATCCCTGGGATGGGGGCAGATCCCTGGGATGGGATGGGATGGGATGGTATACCTGGGATGGGATCCCTGGGATGGGATGGGATGAGATCCCTCGATTGGGATGGGATCCCTTGAATGGGATCCCGGGGATGGGATGGGATGGGATGAGATGGGATGGGATCCATGGGATGGGATGGGATCCCTGGGATTGGATGGGATCCCTGGGATGGGATGGGATCCGTGGGATGGGATGGGATGGGATCCCTGGGATGGGATGGGATCCCTGGGATGGGATCCTTGGGATTGGATCACTCAGAAGGGATGGGATCGGATGGGATCGCTGGGATTGGATCACTGGGATGGTATCGGATCCCTGGGACGGCCTCCCAGGGATGGGATGGGATCCCTGGGATGGGATGGGATGGGATGGGATCCCTGTGATGGGATGGGATCCCTGGGATGGCATGGGATCCCTGGGATGGTATCCCTAGGATGGGATGGGATCCCTGGGATGGGATGGGATGGGATGGGATGGGATGGGATGGGATGGGATGGGATGGGATGGGAAGGGATGGGATGGGAAGGGATGGGATGGGATGGGTTCCATGGGATGGGATCCCTGGGATGGGATAGGATCTCTGGGATTGGATCACTGGGATGGGATGGGATCCCTGGTGTGGGATTCCTAGGATGGGATGGGATGGGATGGGATGGGATGGGATCCCTGTGATGGGATGGGATCCCTGGGATGGCATGGGATGGGATCAGATGGGATGGGATGGGATGCGATGCCTGGGATGGGATGGGATGTGATCCCTGGGATGGGATGAGATCCATGGGATGGGATGGGTTGGGATGGGATGGGATGGGATGGGATCGCAGGGATGGTAACAGAAGAAATGGAATCCCTGGGATGGGATGGGATGGGATGGGATCCCTGGGATGGGATGGGATGGGATGGAATAAGATGGAATGGGATGGGTTCCATGGGATGGGATCCCTGGGATGGGATGGGATGGGATGGAATCCCTGGGATGGGATAGGATCGCTGGGATTGGATCACTGGGATGGGATGGGATGGGATCCCTGGGATGGGATGGGATGGGATCCCTGGTGTGGGATGGGATGGGATGGGATGGGATGGGATAGGATGGGATGGGATGGGATCCCTGGGATGGGATCCCTGGATTGGGATGGGATCCCTGGGATGGGATGGGATCCCTGGGATGGGATCCCTGGGATGGGATGGGATGGGATGGGATGGGATCCCTCGGATGGGATGGGGTGGGATCCCTGGTGTGGGATGGGATGGGATGGGATGGGATCCCTGGATTGGGTTGGGATCCCTGGGATGCGATGGGATCCATGGGATGGGATGGGATCCGTGGGATCGGATGGGATGGGTTTGGATGGGATGGGATCCCTGGGATGGGATGGGATGGGATGGGATGGGATGGGATGGGATGGCATGGCATGGCATGGCATGGCATGGGATCCCTGGGATGAGATGGGCTGGGATGGGATCCCTGGGATGAGATGGGATGCGATGGGATGGGATGGGAATGGGATAGGATGGGAAGGGTTGGCATGGGATGGGATGGGATCCCTGGGATGGGATGGGATGTGATCCCTGGAATGTGATCCGTGGGATGGGATGGGATCCCTGGGATGGGATGGGATCCCTGGGATGGGATCCCTGGGATGGGATGGGATCCCTGGGATGGGATGGGATGGGATGGGATGGGATGGGATGGGATGGGAAGGGATGGGATGGGATGGAATGGGATGGGATGGGATGGGATGGGATGGGTTCCATGGGATGGGATCCCTGGGATGGGATGGGATCCCTGGTGTGGGATTCCTAGGATGGGATGGGATGGGATGGGATGGGATGGGATGGGATGGGATGGGATCCCTGGGATGGGATCCCTGGGATGGGATGGGATCGGATGGGATCGGATGGGATGCGATCCCTGGGATGGGATGGGATGGGATCCTGTGATGGGATGGGATCCATGGGATGGGATGTGTTGGGATGGGATTGGATCCATGGGATGGGATGGGATCCCAGGGATGGGAACAGATGAAATGGGATCCCTGGGATGGGATGGGATGGGTTGGAATGGGATGGGATCCCTGGGATGGGATGGGATGGGATCCCTGGGATGGTAACAGAAGAAATGGGATCCCTGGGATGGGATGGAATCCCTGGGATGGGATAGCTGGGATGCGATGGGATCCCTGGGATGGGATGGTATACCTGGGATGGGATCCCTGGGATGGGATGGGATGAGATCCCTGGATTGGGATGGGATCCCTGGGATGGGATCCCGGGGATGGGATGGGATGGGATGAGATGGGATGGGATCCATGGGATGGGATGGGATCCCTGGGATTGGATGGGATCCCTGGGATGGGATGGGATCCGTGGGATGGGATGGGATGGGATCCCTGGGATGGGATGGGATCCCTGGGATGGGATCCTTGGGATTGGATCACTCAGAAGGGATGGGATCGGATGGGATCGCTGGGATTGGATCACTGGGATGGTATCGGATCCCTGGGACGGCCTCCCAGGGATGGGATGGGATCCCTGGGATGGGATCCCTGGGATGGGATGTGATCCCTGGAATGGGATGGGATGGGATGGAATGGGATGGGATGTCTGGGATGAGATGGGATCCCTGGGATGGTATCCCTAGGATGGGATGGGATCCCTGGGATGGGATGGGATGGGATGGGATGGGATGGGATGGGATGGGATGGGATGGGATGGGATGGGATGGGATGGGAAGGGATGGGATGGGAAGGGATGGGATGGGATGGGTTCCATGGGATGGGATCCCTGGGATGGGGTAGGATCTCTGGGATTGGATCACTGGGATGGGATGGGATGCCTGGTGTGGGATTCCTAGGATGGGATGGGATGGGATGGGATGGGATGGGATGGGATGGGATGGGATGGGATGGGATGGGATGGGATCCCTGTGATGGGATGGGATCCCTGGGATGGCATGGGATGGGATCGGATGGGATGGGATGGGATGCGATGCCTGGGATGGGATGGGATGTGATCCCTGGGATGGGATGGGATCCATGGGATGGGATGGGTTGGGATGGGATGGGATCCATGGGATGGGATGGGATGGGATGGGATGGGATGGGATGGGATGGGATGGGATGGGATGGGATCGCAGGGATGGGAACAGATGAAATGGGATCCCTGGGATGGGATGGAATCCCTGGGATGGGATGCCTGGGATGGGATGGGATGGGTTTGGATGGGATGGGATCCCTGGGATGGGATGGGATGGGATGGCATGGCATGGGATTCCTGGGATGAGATGGGCTGGGATGGGATCCCTGGGATGGGATGGGATGGGATGGGATGGGATGGGATGGGAATGGGATAGGATGGGTTGGGTTGGCATGGGATGGGATGGGATCCCTGGGATGGGATGGGATCCCTGGGATGGGATGGGATCTCTGGTATGGGTTGGGATCCCTGGGATTGGATCCCTGGGATGGGATCCCTGGGATGGGATGGGATCCCTGGCAAGGGAAGGGATGGGATTCCTGGGTTGGGAATGGATAGGTTCCCTTGGATGGGACGGGATGGGATGGGACCCCTGGGATGAGATGGAATCCCTGGGATGGGATAGCTGGGATGGGATTGGATCCCTGGGATGGGATGGGATCCCTGCGATGGGTTGAGATCCCTGGGATGGGATCCCTCGGATGGGATAGGATCCCTCGGATGGGATGCCTGGGATGGCATGGGATGGGATGGCATGGCATGGGATCCCTGGGATGAGATGGGCTGGGATGGGATCCCAGAGATGGGATGGGATGGGATGGAATAAGATGGGATGGGATGGGTTCCATGGGATGGGATCCCTGGGATGGGATGGGATGGGATCCCTAGGATGGGAGAGGACCGCTGGGATTGGATCACTGGGATGGGATGGGATCCCTGGTGTGGGATTCCTAGGATGGGATGGGATGGGATGGTATGGGATGGGATGGGATGGGATGGGATCCCTGGGATGGCATGGGATCCCTGGGATGGCATGGGATGGGATCGGATGGGATGGGATGGGATCCCTGGGATGGGATGGGATGGGATGGGATGGGATGGGATGGGATGGGATGGGATCACTGGAATGGGATATGATGGGATCCCTGGGATGGGATGGGATCCCTGGGATGGGATCTCTGGGATGGGATGGGATGGGATGGGATGAGACACCTGGGATTGGATGGGATCCCTGGGATGGCATCCCTGGGATGGGATGGGATCCATGGGATGAGATGGGATCCCTGGGATGGAATCGCTGGGATGGGATTGGATCACTGGGATGGGATGGGATGGGATCCCTGGAATGGGATCCCTGGGATAGTATGGGATTCCTGCGTTGGGATCGAATCCCTGGGATGGCATCCGTGAGATGGGATGGGATCTCTGACATGGGATCCCTGGGATGGGATGTGATCCCTGGGATGAGATGGGATGGGATGGAATGGGATGGGATCCCTGGGATGGGATGGGATCCCTGGGATGTTATCCCTGGGATGGGATGGGATCCCTGGGATAGGATGGAATCCCTGGGATGGGATCCCGGGGATGGAATGGGATGGGATGGGATCCCTGGGATGGGATCCCTGTGATGGGATCACTGGGATGGGATGGGATGGGATGGGATGGGAAGGGATCGGATGGGATGGGATGGGAAGGGAGGGGATGGGATCCCTGGGATGGGATGGGATCCCTGGGATGGTGTCCTTGGGATGGGATGGGATGGGATGGGATGGGATGGGATGGGATGGGATGGGATAGGGTGGGATGGGATTGGCTACAATGGGTTGGGATGGGATGGGATCGATGGGATAGGATGGGATGGAATGGGATCCCTGGGATGGTACGGAATGGGATCCCTGGGATGGGATGGGATACCTGGTATGGGATCCCTAGGATGGGATGGGATGGGATGGGATGGGATGGGATGGGATGGGATGGGATGGGATGGGATGGGATGGGATGGGATGGGATCCCCGGAATGGGATGGGATGGGCTCCCTGGGATGGGATGGGATCCCCGGGATGGGATATCTGGGATGGGATGGGATGGGATGGGATGGGATGGGATGGGGTGAGGAGGGATGGGATGGGCTACAATGGGATGGGATGGAACGGGATGGGATCCCTGGGATGGGATGGGATGGGATGGGATGGGATGGGATGGGATGGGGTGGGGAGGGATGGGATGGGCTACAATGGGATGGGATGGGATGGGATGGGATGGGATGGGATGGGATGGGATGGGATGGGATGGGATGGGATGGGATGGGATGGAATGGGATGGGATGGGATGGGATCCCTGGAATGGGATATGATGGGATCCCTGGGATGGGATGGGATCCCTGGGATGGGATCTCTGGGATGGGATGGGATGGGATGGGATGGGATGGGATGGGATGAGACCCCTGGGATGGGATGTGATCCCTGGGATGGCATCCCTGGGATGGGCTGGGATCCATGGGATGAGATGGGATCCCTGGGATGGAATCCCTGGGATGGGATTGGATCACTGGGATGGGATGGGATGGGATCCCTGGAATGGGATCCCTGGGATAGTATGGGATTCCTGCGTTGGGATCGAATCCCTGGGATGGCATCCGTGAGATGGGATGGGATCTCTGACATGGGATCCCTGGGATGGGATGTGATCCCTGGGATGAGATGGGATGGGATGGAATGGGATGGGATCCCTGGGATGGGATGGGATCCCTGGGATGTTATCCCTGGGATGGGATGGGATCCCTGGGATGGGATGGAATCCCTGGGATGGGATCCCGGGGATGGAATGGGATGGGATGGGATCCCTGGGATGGGATCCCTGTGATGGGATCCCTGGGATGGGATGGGATGGGATGGGATGGGATGGGAAGGGATCGGATGGGATGGGATGGGATGGGAAGGGAGGGTATGGGATCCCTGGGATGGGATGGGATCCCTGGGATGGTGTCCCTGGGATGGGATGGGATGGGATCCCTGGGATGGGATGGGATCCCTGGGATGGGATGTGTTCACTGGGATGGGATGGGATCCCTGGAATGGGATGGGATGGGATGGGATGGGATGGGATGGGATGGGATGGGATGGGATGGGATGGGATGGGAAGGGATCCCTGGGATGGGATGGGATCCCTGGGATGGGATGTGTTCACTGGGATGGGATGGGATCCCTGGAATGGGATGGGATGGGATGGGATGGGATTCCTGGGATGGGATGGGATGGGATCCCTGGAATGGGATCCCTGGGATAGTATGGGATTCCTGCGTTGGGATCGAATCCCTGGGATGGCACCCGTGAGATGGGATGGGATCTCTGACATAGGATCCCAGGGTGGGATGTGATCCCTGGGATGAGATGGGATGGGATGGAATGGGATGGGATCCCTGGGATGGGATGGGATGGGATGGGATGGGATGGGGTGGGATGTTATCCCTGGGATGGGATGGGATCCCTGGGATGGGATGGGATGGGAAGGAATGGGATAGGATGGGATGGGATGGGATGCGATGGGATGGGATGGGATGGGATGGGATGGGATGGGATGGGATCCCTGGGATGGGATGGAACGGGATGGGATACCTGGGATGGAATGGGATGGGATGGGAAGGCATCCCTGGGATGGGATGGGATCCCTGGGATGGGATCCCTCGGATGGGATCCATGGGATGGGATGGGTTGGGATGGGTTGGGAACCGTTGGATGGGATCTTATGGGATCCCTGGGATGAGATGGGATGGGATTGGATCCCTGGGATGGGATGAGATGGGATCGTAGCGATGGGATCCCTGGAATGTGATCCCTCGTATGGGATGGGATCCCTGGGATGGGATGGAAGCCCTGGGATGGGATCCCGGGGATGGAATGGGATGGGATGGGATGGGATGGGATGGGATGGTATGGGATGGGATGGGATGCGATGGGATTGGAAGGGATGGGATGGGATGGGAAGGGATGGGAAGGGATGGGATGGGATGGGATCCCTGGGATGGGATGGGATCCCTGGGATGGCATGGGATGGGATCGGATGGGATGGAATGGGATGGGATGGGGTGGGATTGGTTGGGATGGGATGGGATCCCTGGGATGGGAACGGATGGGATCCCAAGGATGGGATGGGATCCCTGGGATGGGATCCCTGGGATGGGATGGGATCCCTGGGATGGGATGTGTTCACTGGCATGGGATGGGATCCCTGGAATGGGATGGGATGGGATCCCTGGGATGGGATCGGATAGGCTCCCTGGGATGGGATGGGATTCGATCCCTGGGGTGGGATGGGATCCCTGGGATGGGATGTGTTCACTGGGATGGGATGGGATCCCTGGAATGGGATGGGATTCCTGGGATGGGATGGGATGGGATCCCTGGAATGGGATCCCTGGGATAGTATGGGATTCCTGCGTTGGGATCGAATCCCTGGGATGGCATCCGTGAGATGGGATGGGATCTCTGACATGGGATCCCTGGGATGGGATGTGATCCCTGGGATGAGATGGGATGGGATGGAATGGGATGGGATCCCTGGGATGGGATGGGATCCCTGGGATGTTATCCCTGGGATGGGATGGGATGGGGTCCCTGGGATGGGATGGAATCCCTGGGATGGGATCCCTGGGATGGGATGGGATGGGATGGGATGGGAAGGGATCGGATGGGATGGGATGGGAAGGGAGGGGATGGGATCCCTGGGATGGGATGGGATCCCTGGGATGGTGTCCCTGGGATGGGATGGGATGGGATGGGGTGGGATGGGATTGGCTACAATGGGTTGGGATGGGATGGGATCGATGGGATAGGATGGGATGGAATGGGATCCCTGGGATGGTACCGAATGGGATCCCTGGGATGGGATGGGATACCTGGTATGGGATCCCTAGGATGGGATGTGGTGGGATGGGATGGGATGGGATCCCCGGAATGGGATGGGATGGGCTCCCTGGGATGGGATGGGATCCCTGGGATGGGATATCTGGGATGGGATGTGATGGGACGGGATGGGATGGGATGGGATGGGGTGGGAAGGGATGGGATGGGCTACAATGGGATGGGATGGGATGGGATGGGATGGGATGGGATGGGATGGGATGGGATGGGATGGGATGGGATGGGATTGGAAGGGATGGGATGGGATGGGAAGGGATGGGAAGGGATGGGATGGGATGGGATCCCTGGGATGGGATGGGATCCCTGGGATGGCATGGGATGGGATCGGATGGGATGGGATGGAATGGGATGGGATGGGGTGGGATTGGTTGGGATGGGATGGGATCCCTGGGATGGGAACGGATGGGATCCCAAGGATGGGATGGGATCCCTGGGATGGGATCCCTGGGATGGGATGTGATCCCTGGGATGGGATGTGTTCACTGGCATGGGATGGGATCCCTGGAATGGGATGGGATGGGATCCCTGGGATGGGATCGGATGGGCTCCCTGGGATGGGATGGGATGGGATGGGATGGGATGGGATGGGGTGGGATGGGATTGGCTACAATGGGTTGGGATGGGATGGGATCGATGGGATAGGATGGGATGGAATGGGTTCCCTGGGATGGTACGGAATGGGATCCCTGGGATGGGATGGGATATCTGGTATGGGATCCCTAGGATGGGATGGGATGGGATGGGATGGGATGGGATGGGATCCCCGGAATGGGATGGGATGGTCTCCCTGGGATGGGATGGGATGGGATGGGATCCCTGGGATGGGATATCTGGGATGGGATGTGATGGGACCGGATGGGATGGGATGGGATGGGGTGGGAAGGGATGGGATGGGCTACAATGGGATGGGATGGGATGGGATGGGATGGGATGGGATGGGATGGGATGGGATGGGATGGGGTGGGGAGGGATGGGATGGGCTACAATGGGATGGGATGGGATGGGATGGGATGGGATGGGATGGGATGGGATGGGATGGGATGGGATGGGATGTGATGGGATGGGATGGAATGGGATGGGATGGGATCCCTGGAATGGGATATGATGGGCTCCCTGGGATGGGATGGGATGGGATCCCTGGGATGGGATGGGATCCCTGGGATGGGATGTGTTCACTGGGATGGGATGGGATCCCTGGAATGGGATGGGATGGGATTCCTGGGATGGGATGGGATGGGATCCCTGGAATGGGATCCCTGGGATAGTATGGGATTCCTGCGTTGGGATCAAATCCCTGGGATGGCATCCGTGAGATGGGATGGGATCTCTGACATGGGATCCCTGGGATGGGATGTGATCCCTGGGATGAGATGGGATGGGATGGAATGGGATGGGATCCCTGGGATGGGATGGGATCCCTGGGATGTTATCCCTGGGATGGGATGGGATCCCTGGGATGGGATGGAATCCCAGGGATGGGATCCCGGGGATGGAATGGGATGGGATGGGATCCCTGGGATGGGATCCCTGTGATGGGATCCCTGGGATGGGATGGGATGGGATGGGATGGGAAGGGATCGGATGGGATGGGATGGGAAGGGAGGGGATGGGATCCCTGGGATGGGATGGGATCCCTGGGATGGTGTCCCTGGGATGGGATGGGATGGGATTCCTGGGATGGGATGGGATGGGATCCCTGGAATGGGATCCCTGGGATAGTATGGGATTCCTGCGTTGGGATCGAATCCCTGGGATGGCATCCGTGAGATGGGATGGGATCTCTGACATGGGATCCCTGGGATGGGATGTGATCCCTGGGATGAGATGGGATGGGATGGAATGGGATGGGATCCCTGGGATGGGATGGGATCCCTGGGATGTTATCCCTGGGATGGGATGGGATCCCTGGGATGGGATGGAATCCCAGGGATGGGATCCCGGGGATGGAATGGGATGGGATGGGATCCCTGGGATGGGATCCCTGTGATGGGATCCCTGGGATGGGATGGGATGGGATGGGATGGGAAGGGATCGGATGGGATGGGATGGGAAGGGAGGGGATGGGATCCCTGGGATGGGATGGGATCCCTGGGATGGTGTCCCTGGGATGGGATGGGATGGCATGGGATGGGATGGGGTGGGATGGGATTGGCTACAATGGGTTGGGATGGGATGGGATCGATGGGATAGGATGGGATGGAATGGGATCCCTGGGATGGTACGGAATGGGATCCCTGGGATGGGATGGGATACCTGGTATGGGATCCCTAGGATGGGATGGGATGGGATGGGATGGGATGGGATGGGATGGGATGGGATGGGATGGGATCCCCGGAATGGGATGGGATGGGCTCCCTGGGATGGGATGGGATGGGATCCCTGGGATGGGATATCTGGGATGGGATGTGATGGGACGGGATGGGATGGGATGGGATGGGATGGGATGGGGTGGGATGGGATGGGATGGGGTGGGGAGGGATGGGATGGGCTACAATGGGATGGGATGGAACGGGATGGGATCCCTGGGATGGGATGGGATGGGATGGGATGGGATGGGATGGGATGGGATGGGATGGGATGGAATGGGATGGGATGGGATGGGATCCCTGGAATGGGATATGATGGGATCCCTGGGATGGGATGGGATCCCTGGGATGGGATCTCTGGGATGGGATGGGATGGGATGGGATGAGACCCCTGGGATTGGATGGGATCCCTGGGATGGCATCCCTGGGATGGGATGGGATCCATGGGATGAGATGGGATCCCTGGGATGGAATCCCTGGGATGGGATTGGATCACTGGGATGGGATGGGATGGGATCCCTGGAATGGGATCCCTGGGATAGTATGGGATTCCTGCGTTGGGATCGAATCCCTGGGATGGCATCCGTGAGATGGGATGGGATCTCTGACATGGGATCCCTGGGATGGGATGTGATCCCTGGGATGAGATGGGATGGGATGGAATGGGATGGGATCCCTGGGATGGGATGGGATCCCTGGGATGTTATCCCTGGGATGGGATGGGATCCCTGGGATGGGATGGAATCCCTGGGATGGGATCCCGGGGATGGAATGGGATGGGATGGGATCCCTGGGATGGGATCCCTGTGATGGGATCCCTGGGATGGGATGGGATGGGATGGGATGGGATGGGATGGGATGGGATGGGATGGGATGGGATGGGATGGGAAGGGATCGGATGGGATGGGATGGGAAGGGAGGGGATGGGATTCCTGGGATGGGATGGGATCCCTGGGATGGTGTCCCTGGGATGGGATGGGATGGGATGGGATCCCTGGGATGGGATGGGATCCCTGGGATGGGATGTGTTCACTGGGATGGGATGGGATCCCTGGAATGGGATGGGATGGGATGGGATGGGATGGGATGGGATGGGAAGGAATCCCTGGGATAGTATGGGATTCCTGCGTTGGGATCGAATCCCTGGGATGGCACCCGTGAGATGGGATGGGATCTCTGACATAGCATCCCTGGGTGGGATGTGATCCCTGGGATGAGATGGGATGGGATGGAATGGGATGGGATCCCTGGGATGGGATGGGATGGGATGGGATGGGGTGGGATGTTATCCCTGGGATGGGATGGGATCCCTGGGATGGGATGGGATGGGAAGGAATGGGATAGGATGGGATGGGATGGGATGGGATGCGATGGGATGGGATGGGATGGGATGGGATGGGATCCCTGGGATGGGATGGAACGGGATGGGATCCCTGGGATGGAATGGGATGGGATGGGAAGGCATCCCTGGGATGGGATGGGATCCTTGGGATGGGATCCCTCGGATGGGATCCATGGGATGGGATGGGTTGGGATGGGTTGGGAACCGTTGGATGGGATCTTATGGGATCCCTGGGATGAGATGGGATGGGATTGGATCCCTGGGATGGGATGAGATGGGATCGTAGCGATGGGATCCCTGGAATGTGATCCCTCGTATGGGATGGGATCCCTGGGATGGGATGGAAGCCCTGGGATGGGATCCCGGGGATGGAATGGGATGGGATGGGATGGGATGGGATGGGATGGGATGGGATGGGATGGGATGCGATGGGATTGGAAGGGATGGGATGGGATGGGATCGGATGGGATGGGATGGGATGGAATGGGATGGGATGGGGTGGGATTGGTTGGGATGGGATGGGATCCCTGGGATGGGAACGGATGGGATCCCAAGGATGGGATGGGATCCCTAGGATGGGATCCCTGGGATGGGATGGGATCCCTGGGATGGGATGTGTTCACTGGCATGGGATGGGATCCCTGGAATGGGATGGGATGGGATCCCTGGGATGGGATCGGATGGGCTCCCTGGGATGGGATGGGATTCGATCCCTGGGATGGGATGGGATCCCTGGGATGGGATGTGTTCACTGGGATGGGATGGGATCCCTGGAATGGGATGGGATGGGATTCCTGGGATGGGATGGGATCCCTGGAATGGGATCCCTGGGATAGTATGGGATTCCTGCGTTGGGATCGAATCCCTGGGATGGCATCCGTGAGATGGGGTGGGATCTCTGACATGGGATCCCTGGGATGGGATGTGATCCCTGGGATGAGATGGGATGGGATGGAATGGGATGGGATCCCTGGGATGGGATGGGATCCCTGGGATGTTATCCCTGGGATGGGATGGGATCCCTGGGATGGGATGGAATCCCTGGGATGGGATCCCTGGGATGGGATGGGATGGGATGGGATGGGATGGGATGGGATGGGAAGGGATCGGATGGGATGGGATGGGAAGGGAGGGGATGGGATCCCCGGGATGGGATGGGATCCCTGGGATGGTGTCCCTGGGATGGGATGGGATGGGATGGGGTGGGATGGGATTGGCTACAATGGGTTGGGATGGGATGGGATCGATGGGATAGGATGGGATGGAATGGGATCCCTGGGATGGTACCGAATGGGATCCCTGGGATGGGATGGGATACCTGGTATGGGATCCCTAGGATGGGATGTGATGGGATGGGATGGGATGGGATCCCCGGAATGGGATGGGATGGGCTCCCTGGGATGGGATGGGATGGGATCCCTGGGATGGGATATCTGGAATGGGATGTGATGGGACGGGATGGGATGGGATGGGATGGGGTGGGAAGGGATGGGATGGGCTACAATGGGATGGGATGGGATGGGATGGGATGGGATGGGATGGGATGGGATGGGATGGGATGGGGTGGGGAGGGATGGGATGGGCTACAATGGGATGGGATGGGATGGGATGGGATGGGATGGGATGGGATGGGATGGGATGGGATGGGATGGGATCACTGGAATGGGATATGATGGGATCCCTGGGATGGGATGGGATCCCTGGGATGGGATCTCTGGGATGGGATGGGATGGGATGGGATGGGATGAGACACCTGGGATTGGATGGGATCCCTGGGATGGCATCCCTGGGATGGGATGGGATCCATGGGATGAGATGGGATCCCTGGGATGGAATCGCTGGGATGGGATTGGATCACTGGGATGGGATGGGATGGGATCCCTGGAATGGGATCCCTGGGATAGTATGGGATTCCTGCGTTGGGATCGAATCCCTGGGATGGCATCCGTGAGATGGGATGGGATCCCTGGGATGGTGTCCTTGGGATGGGATGGGATGGGATGGGATAGGGTGGGATGGGATTGGCTACAATGGGTTGGGATGGGATGGGATCGATGGGATAGGATGGGATGGAATGGGATCCCTGGGATGGTACGGAATGGGATCCCTGGGATGGGATGGGATACCTGGTATGGGATCCCTAGGATGGGATGGGATGGGATGGGATGGGATGGGATGGGATGGGATGGGATGGGATGGGATCCCCGGAATGGGATGGGATGGGCTCCCTGGGATGGGATGGGATCCCCGGGATGGGATATCTGGGATGGGATGGGATGGGATGGGATGGGATGGGATGGGATGGGATGGGATGGGATGGGGTGGGGAGGGATGGGATGGGCTACAGTGGGATGGGATGGGATGGGATGGGATGGGATGGGATGGGATGGGATGGGATGGGATGGGATGGGATGGGATGGGATGGGATGGGATGGAATGGGATGGGATGGGATGGGATCCCTCGAATGGGATATGATGGGATCCCTGGGATGGGATGGGATCCCTGGGATGGGATCTCTGGGATGGGATGGGATGGGATGGGATGGGATGGGATGGGATGGGATGAGACCCCTGGGATTGGATGTGATCCCTGGGATGGCATCCCTGGGATGGGCTGGGATCCATGGGATGAGATGGGATCCCTGGGATGGAATCCCTGGGATGGGATTGGATCACTGGGATGGGATGGGATGGGATCCCTGGAATGGGATCCCTGGGATAGTATGGGATTCCTGCGTTGGGATCGAATCCCTGGGATGGCATCCGTGAGATGGGATGGGATCTCTGACATGGGATCCCTGGGATGGGATGTGATCCCTGGGATGAGATGGGATGGGATGGAATGGGATGGGATCCCTGGGATGGGATGGGATCCCTGGGATGTTATCCCTGGGATGGGATGGGATCCCTGGGATGGGATGGAATCCCTGGGATGGGATCCCGGGGATGGAATGGGATGGGATGGGATCCCTGGGATGGGATCCCTGTGATGGGATCCCTGGGATGGGATGGGATGGGATGGGATGGGATGGGATGGGATGGGATGGGAAGGGATCGGATGGGATGGGATGGGATGGGAAGGGAGGGGATGGGATCCCTGGGATGGGATGGGATCCCTGGGATGGTGTCCCTGGGATGGGATGGGATGGGATGGGATCCCTGGGATGGGATGGGATCCCTGGGATGGGATGTGTTCACTGGGATGGGATGGGATCCCTGGAATGGGATGGGATGGGATGGGATGGGATGGGATGGGATGGGAAGGGATCCCTGGGATGGGATGGGATCCCTGGGATGGGATGTGTTCACTGGGATGGGATGGGATCCCTGGAATGGGATGGGATGGGATGGGATGGGATTCCTGGGATGGGATGGGATGGGATCCCTGGAATGGGATCCCTGGGATAGTATGGGATTCCTGCGTTGGGATCGAATCCCTGGGATGGCACCCGTGAGATGGGATGGGATCTCTGACATAGGATCCCTGGGTGGGATGTGATCCCTGGGATGAGATGGGATGGGATGGAATGGGATGGGATCCCTGGGATGGGATGGGATGGGATGGGATGGGGTGGGATGTTATCCCTGGGATGGGATGGGATCCCTGGGATGGGATGGGATGGGAAGGAATGGGATAGGATGGGATGGGATGGGATGCGATGGGATGGGATGGGCTGGGATGGGATGGGATGGGATGGGATCCCTGGGATGGGATGGAACGGGATGGGATACCTGGGATGGAATGGGATGGGATGGGAAGGCATCCCTGGGATGGGATGGGATCCCTGGGATGGGATCCCTCGGATGGGATCCATGGGATGGGATGGGTTGGGATGGGTTGGGAACCGTTGGATGGGATCTTATGGGATCCCTGGGATGAGATGGGATGGGATTGGATCCCTGGGATGGGATGAGATGGGATCGTAGCGATGGGATCCCTGGAATGTGATCCCTCGTATGGGATGGGATCCCTGGGATGGGATGGAAGCCCTGGGATGGGATCCCGGGGATGGAATGGGATGGGATGGGATGGGATGGGATGGGATGGGATGGGATGGTATGGGATGGGATGCGATGGGATTGGAAGGGATGGGATGGGATTGGAAGGGATGGGATGGGATGGGATCGGATGGGATGGGATGGGATGGAATGGGATGGGATGGGGTGGGATTGGTTGGGATGGGATGGGATCCCTGGGATGGGAACGGATGGGATCCCAAGGATGGGATGGGATCCCTAGGATGGGATCCCTGGGATGGGATGGGATCCCTGGGATGGGATGTGTTCACTGGCATGGGATGGGATCCCTGGAATGGGATGGGATGGGATCCCTGGGATGGGATCGGATGGGCTCCCTGGGATGGGATGGGATTCGATCCCTGGGATGGGATGGGATCCCTGGGATGGGATGTGTTCACTGGGATGGGATGGGATCCCTGGAATGGGATGGGATGGGATTCCTGGGATGGGATGGGATCCCTGGAATGGGATCCCTGGGATAGTATGGGATTCCTGCGTTGGGATCGAATCCCTGGGATGGCATCCGTGAGATGGGGTGGGATCTCTGACATGGGATCCCTGGGATGGGATGTGATCCCTGGGATGAGATGGGATGGGATGGAATGGGATGGGATCCCTGGGATGGGATGGGATCCCTGGGATGTTATCCCTGGGATGGGATGGGATCCCTGGGATGGGATGGAATCCCTGGGATGGGATCCCTGGGATGGGATGGGATGGGATGGGATGGGATGGGATGGGATGGGATGGGATGGGAAGGGATCGGATGGGATGGGATGGGAAGGGAGGGGATGGGATCCCCGGGATGGGATGGGATCCCTGGGATGGTGTCCCTGGGATGGGATGGGATGGGATGGGGTGGGATGGGATTGGCTACAATGGGTTGGGATGGGATGGGATCGATGGGATAGGATGGGATGGAATGGGATCCCTGGGATGGTACCGAATGGGATCCCTGGGATGGGATGGGATACCTGGTATGGGATCCCTAGGATGGGATGTGATGGGATGGGATGGGATGGGATCCCCGGAATGGGATGGGATGGGCTCCCTGGGATGGGATGGGATGGGATCCCTGGGATGGGATATCTGGAATGGGATGTGATGGGACGGGATGGGATGGGATGGGATGGGGTGGGAAGGGATGGGATGGGCTACAATGGGATGGGATGGGATGGGATGGGATGGGATGGGATGGGATGGGATGGGATGGGATGGGATGGGGTGGGGAGGGATGGGATGGGCTACAATGGGATGGGATGGGATGGGATGGGATGGGATGGGATGGGATGGGATGGGATGGGATGGGATCACTGGAATGGGATATGATGGGATCCCTGGGATGGGATGGGATCCCTGGGATGGGATCTCTGGGATGGGATGGGATGGGATGGGATGGGATGAGACACCTGGGATTGGATGGGATCCCTGGGATGGCATCCCTGGGATGGGATGGGATCCATGGGATGAGATGGGATCCCTGGGATGGAATCGCTGGGATGGGATTGGATCACTGGGATGGGATGGGATGGGATCCCTGGAATGGGATCCCTGGGATAGTATGGGATTCCTGCGTTGGGATCGAATCCCTGGGATGGCATCCGTGAGATGGGATGGGATCTCTGACATGGGATCCCTGGGATGGGATGTGATCCCTGGGATGAGATGGGATGGGATGGAATGGGATGGGATCCCTGGGATGGGATGGGATCCCTGGGATGTTATCCCTGGGAAGGGATGGGATCCCTGGGATAGGATGGAATCCCTGGGATGGGATCCCGGGGATGGAATGGGATGGGATGGGATCCCTGGGATGGGATCCCTGTGATGGGATCACTGGGATGGGATGGGATGGGATGGGATGGGAAGGGATCGGATGGGATGGGATGGGAAGGGAGGGGATGGGATCCCTGGGATGGGATGGGATCCCTGGGATGGTGTCCTTGGGATGGGATGGGATGGGATGGGATGGGATAGGGTGGGATGGGATTCGCTACAATGGGTTGGGATGGGATGGGATCGATGGGATAGGATGGGATGGAATGGGATCCCTGGGATGGTACGGAATGGGATCCCTGGGATGGGATGGGATACCTGGTATGGGATCCCTAGGATGGGATGGGATGGGATGGGATGGGATGGGATGGGATGGGATGGGATCCCCGGAATGGGATGGGATGGGCTCCCTGGGATGGGATGGGATCCCCGGGATGGGATATCTGGGATGGGATGGGATGGGATGGGATGGGATGGGATGGGATGGGATGGGATGGGATGGGGTGGGGAGGGATGGGATGGGCTACAATGGGATGGGATGGAACGGGATGGGATCCCTGGGATGGAATGGGATGGGATGGGATGGGATGGGATGGGATGGGATGGGATGGGATGGGGTGGGGAGGGATGGGATGGGCTACAGTGGGATGGGATGGGATGGGATGGGATGGGATGGGATGGGATGGGATGGGATGGGATGGGATGGAATGGGATGGGATGGGATGGGATCCCTCGAATGGGATATGATGGGATCCCTGGGATGGGATGGGATCCCTGGGATGGGATCTCTGGGATGGGATGGGATGGGATGGGATGGGATGGGATGAGACCGCTGGGATTGGATGTGATCCCTGGGATGGCATCCCTGGGATGGGCTGGGATCCATGGGATGAGATGGGATCCCTGGGATGGAATCCCTGGGATGGGATTGGATCACTGGGATGGGATGGGATGGGATCCCTGGAATGGGATCCCTGGGATAGTATGGGATTCCTGCGTTGGGATCGAATCCCTGGGATGGCATCCGTGAGATGGGATGGGATCTCTGACATGGGATCCCTGGGATGGGATGTGATCCCTGGGATGAGATGGGATGGGATGGAATGGGATGGGATCCCTGGGATGGGATGGGATCCCTGGGATGTTATCCCTGGGATGGGATGGGATCCCTGGGATGGGATGGAATCCCTGGGATGGGATCCCGGGGATGGAATGGGATGGGATGGGATCCCTGGGATGGGATCCCTGTGATGGGATCCCTGGGATGGGATGGGATGGGATGGGATGGGATGGGATGGGATGGGATGGGATGGGAAGAGATCGGATGGGATGGGATGGGATGGGAAGGGAGGGGATGGGATCCCTGGGATGGGATGGGATCCCTGGGATGGTGTCCCTGGGATGGGATGGGATGGGATGGGATCCCTGGGATGGGATGGGATCCCTGGGATGGGATGTGTTCACTGGGATGGGATGGGATCCCTGGAATGGGATGGGATGGGATGGGATGGGATGGGATGGGAAGGGATCCCTGGGATGGGATGGGATCCCTGGGATGGGATGTGTTCACTGGGATGGGATGGGATCCCTGGAATGGGATGGGATGGGATGGGATGGGATTCCTGGGATGGGATGGGATGGGATCCCTGGAATGGGATCCCTGGGATAGTATGGGATTCCTGCGTTGGGATCGAATCCCTGGGATGGCACCCGTGAGATGGGATGGGATCTCTGACATAGGATCCCTGGGTGGGATGTGATCCCTGGGATGAGATGGGATGGGATGGAATGGGATGGGATCCCTGGGATGGGATGGGATGGGATGGGATGGGATGGGGTGGGATGTTATCCCTGGGATGGGATGGGATCCCTGGGATGGGATGGGATGGGAAGGAATGGGATAGGATGGGATGGGATGGGATGCGATGGGATGGGATGGGCTGGGATGGGATGGGATGGGATGGGATCCCTGGGATGGGATGGAACGGGATGGGATACCTGGGATGGAATGGGATGGGATGGGAAGGCATCC
Source organism: Sturnus vulgaris (assembly GCF_052056855.1). Taxonomy (NCBI): domain Eukaryota; kingdom Metazoa; phylum Chordata; class Aves; order Passeriformes; family Sturnidae; genus Sturnus; species Sturnus vulgaris. The sequence continues at coordinate 13,703,969 of NC_142282.1, forward strand.
CTGGGATGGGATGGGATCCCTGGGATGGGATCCCTCGGATGGGATCCATGGGATGGGATGGGTTGGGATGGGTTGGGAACCGTTGGATGGGATCTTATGGGATCCCTGGGATGAGATGGGATGGGATTGGATCCCTGGGATGGGATGAGATGGGATCGTAGCGATGGGATCCCTGGAATGTGATCCCTCGTATGGGATGGGATCCCTGGGATGGGATGGAAGCCCTGGGATGGGATCCCGGGGATGGAATGGGATGGGATGGGATGGGATGGGATGGGATGGGATGGTATGGGATGGGATGCGATGGGATTGGAAGGGATGGGATGGGATGGGAAGGGATGGGAAGGGATGGGATGGGATGGGATCCCTGGGATGGGATGGGATCCCTGGGATGGCATGGGATGGGATCGGATGGGATGGAATGGGATGGGATGGGATGGGGTGGGATTGGTTGGGATGGGATGGGATCCCTGGGATGGGAACGGATGGGATCCCAAGGATGGGATGGGATCCCTGGGATGGGATCCCTGGGATGGGATGGGATCCCTGGGATGGTGTCCCTGGGATGGGATGGGATGGGATGGGGTGGGATGGGATTGGCTACAATGGGTTGGGATGGGATGGGATCGATGGGATAGGATGGGATGGAATGGGATCCCTGGGATGGTACCGAATGGGATCCCTGGGATGGGATGGGATACCTGGTATGGGATCCCTAGGATGGGATGTGGTGGGATGCGATGGGATGGGATCCCCGGAATGGGATGGGATGGGCTCCCTGGGATGGGATGGGATGGGATCCCTGGGATGGGATATCTGGGATGGGATGTGATGGGACGGGATGGGATGGGATGGGATGGGGTGGGAAGGGATGGGATGGGGTGGGAAGGGATGGGATGGGCTACAATGGGATGGGATGGGATGGGATGGGATGGGATGGGATGGGATGGGATGGGATGGGATGGGATGGGATGGGATGGGATGGGGTGGGGAGGGATGGGATGGGCTACAATGGGATGGGATGGGATGGGATGGGATGGGATGGGATGGGATGGGATGGGATGGGATGGGATCCCTGGAATGGGATATGATGGGATCCCTGGGATGGGATGGGATCCCTGGGATGGGATCTCTGGGATGGGATGGGATGGGATGGGATGGGAACCGTTGGATGGGATCTTATGGGATCCCTGGGATGGCATGGGATGGGATTGGATCCCTGGGATGGGATGAGATGGGATCGTAGCGATGGGATCCCTGGAATGTGATCCCTCGTATGGGATGGGATCCCAGGGATGGGATGGAAGCCCTGGGATGGGATCCCGGGGATGGAATGGGATGGGATGGGATGGGATGGGATGGGATGGGATGGGATGCGATGGGATTGGAAGGGATGGGATGGGATGGGAAGGGATGGGAAGGGATGGGATGGGATGGGATCCCTGGGATGGGATGGGATCCCTGGGATGGCATGGGATGGGATCGGATGGGATGGGATGGGATGGAATGGGATGGGATGGGGTGGGATTGGTTGGGATGGGATGGGATCCCTGGGATGGGAACGGATGGGATCCCAAGGATGGGATGGGATCCCTGGGATGGGATCCCTGGGATGGGATGTGATCCCTGGGATGGGATGTGTTCACTGGCATGGGATGGGATCCCTGGAATGGGATGGGATGGGATCCCTGCGATGGGATCGGATGGGCTCCCTGGGATGGGATGGGATTCGATCCCTGGGATGGGATGGGATCCCTGGGATGGGATGTGTTCACTGGGATGGGATGGGATCCCTGGAATGGGATGGGATGGGATTCCTGGGATGGGATGGGATGGGATCCCTGGAATGGGATCCCTGGGATAGTATGGGATTCCTGCGTTGGGATCGAATCCCTGGGATGGCATCCGTGAGATGGGATGGGATCTCTGACATGGGATCCCTGGGATGGGATGTGATCCCTGGGATGAGATGGGATGGGATGGAATGGGATGGGATCCCTGGGATGGGATGGGATCCCTGGGATGTTATCCCTGGGATGGGATGGGATCCCTGGGATGGGATGGAATCCCTGGGATGGGATCCCTGGGATGGGATGGGATGGGATGGGATGGGATGGGATGGGATGGGAAGGGATCGGATGGGATGGGATGGGAAGGGAGGGGATGGGATCCCTGGGATGGGATGGGATCCCTGGGATGGTGTCCCTGGGATGGGATGGGATGGGGTGGGATGGGATTGGCTACAATGGGTTGGGATGGTATGGGATCGATGGGATAGGATGGGATGGAATGGGATCCCTGGGATGGTACCGAATGGGATCCCTGGGATGGGATGGGATACCTGGTATGGGATCCCTAGGATGGGATGTGATGGGATGGGATGGGATGGGATCCCCGGAATGGGATGGGATGGGCTCCCTGGGATGGGATGGGATGGGATCCCTGGGATGGGATATCTGGGATGGGATGTGATGGGACGGGATGGGATGGGATGGGATGGGGTGGGAAGGGATGGGATGGGCTACAATGGGATGGGATGGGATGGGATGGGATGGGATGGGATGGGATGGGATGGGATGGGGTGGGGAGGGATGGGATGGGCTACAATGGGATGGGATGGGATGGGATGGGATGGGATGGGATGGGATGGGATGGGATGGGATGGGATGGGATCCCTGGAATGGGATATGATGGGATCCCGGGGTTGGGATGGGATCCCTGGGATGGGATGGGATCCCTGGGATGTTATCCCTGGGATGGGATGGGATCCCTGGGATTGGATGGAATCCCTGGGATGGGATCCCGGGGATGGAATGGGATGGGATGGGATCCCTGGGATGGGATCCCTGTGATGGGATCCCTGGGATGGGATGGGATGGGATGGGATGGGATGGGATGGGATGGGATGGGAAGGGATCGGATGGGATGGGATGGGAAGGGAGGGGATGGGATCCCTGGGATGGGATGGGATCCCTGGGATGGTGTCCTTGGGATGGGATGGGATGGGATGGGATGGGATGGGATGGGATGGGGTGGGATGGGATTGGCTACAATGGGTTGGGATGGGATGGGATCGATGGGATAGGATGGGATGGAATGGGATCCCTGGGATGGTACGGAATGGGATCCCTGGGATGGGATGGGATACCTGGTATGGGATCCCTAGGATGGGATGGGATGGGATGGGATGGGATCCCCGGAATGGGATGGGATGGGCTCCCTGGGATGGGATGGGATCCCCGGGATGGGATATCTGGGATGGGATGGGATGGGACGGGATGGGATGGGATGGGGTGGGAAGGGATGGGATGGGCTCCAATGGGATGGGATGGGATGGGATGGGATGGGATGGGATGGGATGGGATGGGATGGGATGGGGAGGGATGGGATGGGCTACAATGGTGATACCGAAATTATGAGAAAAAGGACTAATGTAGATATAGTAGTAGTCATGCTAAGGCTTAGAAAACTGCAGTTCTCAGACAGGCCCTGGGAACCAGCCCTGGGAATGAGCTGGGGACTGTGGAAACAATAATTAAAGATAATTAAAGAATTTAGTGGAGCATATAAGAACATCTAGAAACTTTCAGGATAAGGCTAAAGTATAATAATAAATAAAGGGTTCTGGTGATGGGAAAACATGCAAGCGGGAATTAAAGGGGGGTAGCCTATAGTTTTGAATAGACAAGCATGCAAAATTTATAACTTTTAGGAATGATATCTACAAGATTTATGTATCTGTATTGTCTTGAAGAATGTGTACCTCTGTACGTAAACTACTTTGTAAAAAGGTATAAAAAACTTGACGAAAAAGGGAACTGTGGGACCCTGACTTTGGACGCTAGTCCGCAGGTTCCCCGGGCCCTGAATAAAGCACCGCATAAACTGACACTCTGTTAGTTTGTGTTCTGTTTGGGGCATCGGGCAGCAGTTTTCTGGCGACCCAGATGGGACTCCGGAGGCGGCAGGGGCGGTTCGCGAGCTGATCCACTCCACGCCGGCACCAGGTGATTTCTGGGGAGGACATCAACCCGTGCCCGACCCCGCGCCTGACGGACGACCAGGAGGTAAGCCCGAAGGTGCTTTATTCCTTTTATCGAGGGAAAGGGGGGCCTGCCGATTAAGTCGGAACGGCGTTTCCGCACGGGGGTCACAGACGTCTTTAAGGTTGTGGAAAAAGCCTCGGCGCTGACCGTCAGACGCAGCAGTGACTGCGCAGGTTCAGCACTTGCCACTCGCAGAGACGAGAAAGGCAAGATTTGTGGAAAGGGTGTGAGTGTAAAGGGTGTGAGTGTTGTGTGTGGTGTGTATTGGAAAGGGTGTGAGTGTTGTGTGTGGTGTGTATTGTGTTAAAAAAAAAAAAAAAAAAAAAAAGAAAAAAAAAGAAAAAAAAAGAAAAAAAAAAAGAAAAAAAAAGAAAAAAAAAAAAAAGAAAAAAGTGTAATGATGTCTTTAAAAACGTTTAAAACTCTAGCAAGTACCGGGATGGAAATCCCGGACGATTCACCATTGGGCTGTTTATTACAACACTGGAATGCGGGGAACTTTGGTCAAGAATTAAGTAAAAGGAAATTGATTGATTTCTGTAATCATGTATGGCCTTTATATGAACCCGATGGTATGCAATGGCCTAGGAACGGTACACTGAATCCTGACATTATTACACCTTTGATGCATTTCCTGCAAAGTAATGAAAAATGGGATGAAATACCGTATCTAGACCTCTTTTATTATTTGAAAGATAAACCAGAGTGGCAAAAGGAGTGTGGGATCATGGTTTCGAAAACATTAAACCTGAATTGTGAAGGATGTAAGGGGTGGCAGAAAGAGAAGGAATGCTCATTTAATGGTTCTGCTTCGTGAAGCAGTCGGGCCGCAGGGGGAACGGGTCATAGTGAAAGTTCCCTTTTCTCCGAATGATTTGCTAATTTGGAAACAATCAGCGGGGGCGTATCGGGAGGATCCTGAACGAACTGCGCGGGTGGTAAAAATGGTAATTAAGACTCAGAACCCAGATTGGAATGATTTACAAGTTCTGTTAGACACAATAATGGATTCTACTGAAAAGGAAATGGTGTTTAAAGCCATGACAGAGAAAGCACGGGAAATGATTAGGTTGCGGCTTGCGGATGGTACAGTAAATGACTTAGTGCCTAGGGAAGATCCGGAGTGGGATCCCAACTCGACGGGCGGGTCTCGGAGACTTAAAGCTTATCAGGATTTGTTAACAGAAGGAATACGGAATGGAATACCAAAAACTTTGAATTGGTCTAAGTTATATTCGGTCAGACAGGAAAAGAATGAGTCTCCATCAACCTTTTTAACAGCAAGTGGCTGGAAATAATATGAGAGGAGGGAGTCGTGGACGTGGACGAGGAAGGGGAAGAGGAATAGCAAAGGGGGAAATGCCAATGGGGGCGGGAGGACTCATGGGACAATTGAATATGGGAAGAGGAAGAATGCAGCTGGGGATAGATCAATGTGCTCTATGTAAAAATAGAGGACATTGGAAAAATGAGTGTCCTCTCAACCAAGGAATGGGTTTTGGGGGAGGAATTATAGCCAGTGGGGATGGAAATCAGGGACTGATGAATAATACAGGTGCTTTCCCGGGAAATCCACAAGGTGCCGCCCAGGCCTTTATGATGGGGAATTACCAGAATCAGAGCTGACTAGACCAGGATTTAAAGGTAATAATGGAAGTAGATGGGGAACCGTTAGAATTTAGAGTAGATACTGGGGCATCATTCTCAGCTGTCAACACTAAGATAGGACCTTTGAGTGATTCTACTATTCAAGTAGTGGGAGTTACGGGACAAGTTGAGGAACGAACATTTTTGCGGCCATTAGATATAAAATTTGGGGGGAAGGAATTTGACCATCGATTTTTATATATGCCAAATAGCCCAAAATCACTATTTGGGAGGGATTTATTGTCAATGTTAGAAGCAAAGATAATATTTGAAAAAGGTAGAGTAAGATTGGAATTTCCCGAGGAGAATATTGCTAAGCTGTTTGTAGTGAAAGAAGTAGAAGCAGTAGAAATACCACAAGAAATAGAGCAAGCTGTAGTACCATGGGTATGGGAAACAGGAGTACCTGGAAAATCAAAAGCGGCACAACCAGTTGTAATAGAACTAAAAGAAGGAGCCTCCCCAGTAAGGGTAAAACAATATCCTTTGAAATTGGAAGCATGAATAGGAATAGCACCTATGATTGAACAATTTCTTAGCTTAGGAATTTTACAGGAATGTGAGTCAGAATTCAATACTCCAATATTCCCAGTTAGAAAGCCAAATGGTAAGTATAGATTAGTTCAAGATTTAAGAGCAATTAATAATATCACTAAAGATATACACCCAGTAGTAGCTAATCCGTATACATTGTTGACAGCTGTGTCGGAAAAGTTTAAGTGGTTCACAGTGATTGATTTGAAAGATGCATTTTTCTGTATCCCCTTGGCACTTGAAAGTAGGAAATACTTTGCTTTTGAGTGGGAGAACCCAGACACGGGACGCAAGAAGCAGCTCACCTGGACGCGTCTACCACAAGGATTCAAAAACTCACCAACTATTTTTGGAAATCAATTGGCTCGAGAGTTAGAGGAATGGAAGATGACTCAGGTAAAAGAATCACCTTTTTATATGTTCTCCTACAATATGTTGATGATATCTTTATAGCCTCCGCAGAAAAGGATGTTTGCCTTAGACTCACCATTGAACTACTTAATATGCTGGGACAAGCTGGATACCGAGTATCGAGAGAAAAAGCTCAGCTGGTAAGAACCCAAGTGATTTACTTAGGCTGCGAAATCTCACAAGGGGTACGAAAGTTAGGAATCAATCGAGTACAAGCAATTTGCACCATACCCACACCACGAAATCCACAAGAGTTAAGATCCTTTTTGGGCATGATAGGGTGGTGCCGCTTGTGGATTCCGGAATTTGGACTGAAAGCAAAACCCTTGTATGAAGCAGCCAAAAGCCCTGTGTTTCAGTGAGGACAAACGCAAGAAAAGGCATTTCAGAGTCTGAAACAAGCTTTAAAGGAAGCCCCAGCACTAGGATTGCCAGATCTCACAAAACCTTTTCAACTATACGTAAATGAAAGACAGAGACTGGCAATAGGGGTTCTCACCCAAAAATTGGGCTCATGGAAATGCCCGGTGGGGTACTTCTCAAAGCAGCTAGACTCTGTAAGTGCCGGATGGCCCAGTTGTCTTAGGGCTGTGGCAGCAACAGTGCTCCTAATTCGAGAAGCCAGAAAATTGACTTTGGGAAAAAGGATGGAAGTATTTGTTCCCCATATGGTCGTTGCAGTTTTGGAACAAAAAGGGGGGCATTGGCTCTCGTCGAGTCGCATGTTACAATATCAGGCACTCCTCCGAGAACAGGATGACATTGAATTAAAAATAACCAATCATCTTAATCCAGCAGAATTTCTTAGGAGCAGCAGCCAGGAAGAAGGAGGCGAATTGACACATGATTGCGTAGAAATCATTGAACAGGTATATGCCAGCCGGAAGGACCTGAAAGATGAGCCTTTGGAAAATCCGGAATGGGAACTGTTTACAGATGGATCCAGCTTTGTGGAAAACGGAATCAGGTATGCGGGATACGCAGTAGTGACTTTGACACAAATAATAGAAGCTCGAGCTTTAACCTCGGGAACTTCAGCCCAGAAAGCTGAGATACAAGCTCTGGTAAGAGCCTTAGAATTGAGTCAGGGGAAAAGAGTAAACATTTGGACTGATTCAAAATATGCCTTTGGAGTAATACATGTACATGGAGCACTGTGGAAAGAAAGAGGACTGTTGAATTCTCAAGGATCAGAAATTAAGCACAAAGAACAAATATTAGCACTATTGGAAGCAGTGCATAAACCTCAGGCAGTAGCAGTGATGCATGTAAAAGGACATCAAAAGGAAGAGGGAAAAGCGTTCCAAGGAAACCAGCTGGCTGACAGAGTTGCCAAACAGGTTGCTCGAGAGGTATGGACACAATTAGCTTTATTGCCAGTGCGAATTAACCCTGCCACTTCTTTTCTTGAGCAGAAACCATGGTATACACATGAAGATGAGAAGCTTGCTCAATTTGTTCAGGCCCAGAAGAATGAAAAAGGATGGTATGTCACAGCTGAAGGTCAGGTTGTATTGCCAACAAAAGTAATGAAAACAATTTTAGAAATCGAACATAACAAGTGCCATTGGGGAGCAGACGCATTGGTACAGTTTTTAAAACGTGAGATAATTTCCAATCGGATGTTAACAATGGCAAAGCGGATTAACGCCATGTGTCCAGTCTGTATTAAAAATAACCCAGTGACACGAAGGCAGATACAACTAGGAAAGTTACAAGTGGGGCCGCAACCAGGAGACTATTGGCAAATAGATTTCTCAGAGCTACCAAAAGCACAAGGGTACCGTTATTTACTGGTGTATGTGTGTACCTTTTCAGGGTGGCCAGAAGCCTTCCCATGCAGGACTAACCAAGCAAAGGAAGTAATTAAAACTTTACTACGGGAAATCATCCCTAGATTTGGAATCCCATTAGGAATGTCCTCAGATAGAGGACCTCACTTTGTAGCTAGAGTAGTCCAAGAGGTAGCCAGAGTGTTAGGGATAGTTTGGAATCTCCATACGCCCTGGAGACCACAATCTAGTGGCCAAGTGGAACGGATGAATCAGACATTAAAAGGGCAAATTAAGAAAATTTGTCAGGAAGCGAAGATACAGTGGCCTCAGGCACTACCTCTAGCCCTGCTAAGAATCAGGATTAAACCCAGAGAAAGGATAGGAGTAAGTCCATACGAAATTTTGTATGGCAAACCATATCATGCTACAACCTACAAAGGGGACCCTCACTTAGTAGGAGATCAAGTATTGTTGAGTTACATTTTGTCTTTAAATAAAGTCCTTACAGCGCTGCGAGGAGCATTGCAGTGGAACCGGCCTCTGCCCTTGGAGAATCCTGTCCATGACATACAGCCAGGAGATCAAGTATATGTGAAAAACTGGAATACGGAACCCTTGAAAGGAGTATGGGACGGTCCTCACCAGGTGATCATGACTACCTACACGGCAGTGAAAGTCCAAGGGATCGAAAACTGGATTCACTACACTCGAATCAAGAAGGTCCCGTCAAGATGGGAAGTACAGCCTCTGTCAGCAACAAAGCTGGTGTTCAGGGCAAGGCCTTAGTTCTTTTAACATTAGTCTGTATAATGCAGGTGGGAGAAGCGTTTGTTAAAATTACAGTTCCGGAGCCAGATGTAATGGTGCCTGAGGGTGCGGGAGTAAATTTAACCTGTTTGTTTTCTGACAACCAGAGAACTGGATTAAAAGAAGTACATGCAGCCTGGAGACAAATCACCACAGACGAGGTATTTACAGAAGGAATTGTGACACTTTGGGATATGGAACAGCAAAGAGGTAACACCACATTGACAATATCTCATATGCAAGCTGATCAGGTAGGACAATTCTCATGCATTGTGCGGATTAGAGAAAGTTTTGATTATGGGAACATAAATGTAGGTATTCTAAAAGAGAATGGGAGAACATGGCAGGTGACAGAAGCTGGAAAAACACAACAAGAATTGGGACAAGAAAATTTAATAGTGGGATTAGTTAGGGATTTTGGACAAGTACAAAATACTACGTCCATCACTGCATGTTTACCTTTACCTAAAGCTGCGGGAGATCCAATACCATGGGGCATCATTCCCGTTGGGGAAATGCCTCCAGTAACTATAAATGGGACAAAAAGATGTAATAAAGAAGTACGGAATCATACTAAGATGATAGAGGAAACCTATACAGTTCGAGGGAAATGGTCAACACCGGGACAAAAGAGTGAGTGCCTAAAATTACTAAATCCAGTTTTTACAAGAATTGGACGGTTCAAGAATGTAGGATGGTGTACTTATGACATAAGACAAAAAAGACAAAAAACCAGTCACAGAATTTTCTTATGAGATAGTATGTCAAGAAGGGAAGGAAGAATGGGAACATTGGAAAACGATTTGGGGTCCTAGTTTGTTAGAACCTTACAGTTACATAGGACCAGTACATTGGTGTGTCGAATGGTCAGGCCAGAGAGAGCAAGGACATCTAGGAGTGTTAGGAACTGAAACAGTAAGACGGGATCGAGTGACCCTCACACCTAGCTGGAATTGTAGCAAAATCATCACCTGTGATACCCCTGAATCCCAAATTGGTTTAGTGCCAGTACGGATACTATTGAAATGGGGCTGTGAATGTCAAAGGTATAATCATACAATAACAGGTGAAATAAAAGGGGCATGGAAAGATTGTCAGACGACTACCATCAGGAGTCCAGGGCATTCAGTGTGGGTAATGGGGCACGGACAGTGGACTACTCATATGCCTATTAATGGCCCGGTCACACAGATTACTTTAGGAGTCCCTACACTTTGCCCTTTTTGGAAACAGTCTAAATTAACGCAGAAAGAGATGCAGTCACGAACAAAGAGAGAAACAAATGAAGTGGCAAAAGAACTAGGATTGGGAAATGAAGATGAATGGCATGAACCCTCATCAGGAGTTAAATTTGGATGGGTATTGGAGTCCTTGTTTGCACCAATTTCTACATATAGAAACCGGGAGATGCTGTACAAATTAGTAGGACAAACTGAGAGGCTAGCCGCAGTTACAAAGAAAGGATTTAAGGATCTAAACTTACAGTTGCAGGCAACGACAAGAATGACAATTCAAAATAGAGTGGCATTAGATTTGCTTTTATTAAAAGAACATGGAGTCTGTGGGTACCTCCAAGGAAAGGTTGACCATTGCTGCGTACATATCCCAAATGTCACAGAAGAAGTAGAAAAAGACATAAGTCAATTAGAACAAATTAAAACAAAAGTGCATGAAGTCCAGGAGGAAGCTGAACATAACTGGGTAGGAGCACTGTTTAGCTCCCTAGGAATCCAAGTCTCTGGTTGGATATCATCAATTGTACAATATGTAATAATGATTGTATTGATTATTGTAGTATGCATGATTATGTATAGATGTCTTTTAGGAATGATTGCCAGAGAAGGAACTCATACTCGACGTGTTATGAGAGCACTGACCCGGAAAGAAGTAATCCTGCCAACTCGAAAAGAAGACTCACCATCCTACTTAGAAACCATAACTTGAAGAATTGAGCATCCTTGCAGAAAATCTGAAGAATGCTCAAAAGGGGGGAGTTGATACCGAAATAATGAGAAAAAGGACTAATGTAGATATAGTAGTAGTCATGCTAAGGCTTAGAAAACTGCAGTTCTCAGACAGGCCCTGGGAACCAGCCCTGGGAATGAGCTGGGGACTGTGGAAACAATAATTAAAGATAATTAAAGAATTTAGTGGAGCATATAAGAACATCTAGAAACTTTCAGGATAAGGCTAAAGTATAATAATAAATAAAGGGTTCTGGTGATGGGAAAACATGCAAGCGGGAATTAAAGGGGGGTAGCCTATAGTTTTGAATAGACAAGCATGCAAAATTTATAACTTTTAGGAATGATATCTACAAGATTTATGTATCTGTATTGTCTTGAAGAATGTGTACCTCTGTACGTAAACTACTTTGTAAAAAGGTATAAAAAACTTGACGAAAAAGGGAACTGTGGGACCCTGACTTTGGACGCTAGTCCGCAGGTTCCCCGGGCCCTGAATAAAGCACCGCATAAACTGACACTCTGTTAGTTTGTGTTCTGTTTGGGGCATCGGGCAGCAATGGGATGGGATGGGATGGGATGGGATGGGATGGGACGGGATGGGATGGGATGGGATGGGATGGAATGGGATGGGATGGGATAGGATGGGATGGGATGGGATCCCTGGGATGGGATCCCTGGGATGGGATCCCTGGGATGGGATGGGATGGGATGGGATGGGATGGGATGGGATGGGATGGGGTGGGATGGGACGGGTTGGAATGGGATGGGATCCCTGGGATGGGATGGGATGGAATGGAATCCCTGGGATGGGATGGGATCCCTGGGATGGGATATCTGGTATGAGATGGGATGGGATGGGATGGAATGGGATGGGATGGGATGTGACGGGATGGGATGGGATCCCTGGGATGGGATGGAATCCCTAGGATGGTATGGAATCCCTGGGATGGGATGGGATGGGATGGGATGGGATGGGATGGGATGGAAAGGGATGGGATGGGATGGGATGGGATGGGATGGGATGGGATGGGATGGGATGGGATGGGATGGGATGGGATGGGATGGGATGGAAAGGGATGGGATGGGATGGGATGGGATGGGATGGGATGCCATGGCATGGGATCCCTGGGATGAGATGGGATGGGATGGGATCCGTGGGATGGGATGAGATGGGATGGGATGGGATGGGATGAGATGGGATGGGATGGGATGGGATCCCTGGGTTGGGATTGGTTGGGATGGGATACCTGGGATGGGATGGAATCCCTGGGATGAGATCGCTGGGATGGGATGGGATGGGATGGGATGGGATCCCTGTGATGGGATTGCATGGGATGGTATCCCTGGGATGGTGTCCCTCGGATGGGATGGGATGGGATGGGATGGGATGGGATGGGATGGGATTGGATGGGATGGGGTGGGATGGTATGGGATTGGCTACAATCGGTTGGGATGGGATGGGATCGATGGGATGGGATGGGATGGAATGGGATCCCTGGGCTGGTATGGAATGGGATCCATGGGATGGGATGGGATACCTGGTATGGGATCCCTAGGATGGGATGGGATGGGATGTGATGGGATGGGATGGGATGGGATGGGATGGGATGGGATGGGTTGGGATGGGATGGGATAGGATGGGATGGGATGGGATGGGATAGGATCGCTGGGATTGGATCACTGGGATGAGATGGGAACCCTGGGATGGGATCCCTGGGATGGGATGGGATGGGGTGGGATGGGATGGGATGGAATGGAAAGGGATGGGATGGGATTGGATGGGATGGCATGGGTTGGGATCGGTTGGGAACCCTGGGATGTGATGGGATGGGACTTGATCCCTGGGATGGGATGAGATGGGATCCCAGGGATGGGATCCCTGGAATGTGATCCCTCGTATGGGATGGGATCCCTGGGATGGGATGGAATCCCTGGGATGGGATCCCGGGGATGGGATGGGTTGGGATGGGATGGGATCCCTGGGATGGGTTGGGATGGGATGGGATCCCTGGGATGGGATGGGATGGGATGGGTTGGGATGGGATGGGATCCCTGGGATGGGATGGGATCCCTGGAATGGGATCCCTGGAATGGGATCCCAGGGATGGGATGGGATGGGATTGGATGGGATGGGATGGGATGGGATGGGATCCCTGCGCTGGGATGGGATCGGATGGTATCCCTGGGATGGGATACATGGGATGGGATCAGATGGGATGGGATGGGCTAGAATGGGTTGGGATGGGATGGGATCGATGGGATGGGAGGGGAGGGGATGGGATGGGATGGGATGGGATGGGATCCCTGCTATGGGATCCCTGGGATGGGATGGGATCCCTGGGATGGGATCCCTGGGATGGGATCCCTGGGATGGGATGGGATGGAATGGGATGGGATGGGATCCCTGGGATGGGATCGGATGGGATGGGATGGGATGGGATGGGATCCCTGGGATGGGATATGTGGGATGGGATGTGATGGGACGGGATGGGATGGGATGGGATGGGATGGGGTGGGAAGGGATGGGATGGGCTAAAATGGGATGGGATGTGATGGGATGGGATGGGATGGGACGGGATGGGATGGGATGGGATGGGATGGGATGGGTGGGGATGGGATGGGATAGGATGGGATGGGATGGGATGGGATGGGATGGGATAAGATCGCTGGGATTGGATCCCTGGGATGAGATGGGAACCCTGGAATGGGATCCCTGGGATGGGATGGGATGGGATGGGATGGGATGGAATGGGGTGGGATGGGATGGGATGGAATGGAATGGGATGGGATGGGATTGGATGGGATGGCATGGGTTGGGATGGGTTGGGAACCCTGGGATGGGATACCTGGGATGGGTTTGGATGGGATTGGATGGGATGGGATCCCTGGGATGGCTTGGGATCCCTGGGATGGGATACCTGGGATGGGATGGGATGGGATGGGATCGGTTTGGATGGGATGGTATCCCTGGGATGGGATGGGATGGGATGGGATGGCATGGCATGGGATCCCTGGGATGAGATGGGCTGTGATGGGATCCCTGGGATGGGATGGGATGGGATGGTATGGTATGGGATGGGATGGGATGGGATGGGATGGGAATGGGATAGGATGGGATGGGTTGGGATGGGATGGGATCCCTGGGATGGGATGGGATCCCTGGGATGGGATGGGATGGTATCCCTGGGATGGGATTAGTTGGTATGGCATCCCTGCTATGGGATGGGATGGGATCCCTGCTATGGGATGGGATGGGACCCCTGCGCTGGGATGGGATGGGATCCCTGGGATGGGATACCTGGGATGGGTTCGGATGGGATTGGATGGGATGGGATCCCTGGGATGGGTTGGGATCCCTGGGATGGGATGTGTTCACTGGGATGGGATGGGATGGGTTTGGATGGGATGGGATCCCTGGGATGGGATGGGATGGCATGGCATGGGATCCCTGGGATGAGATGGGATGGGATGGGATCCCTGGGATGGGATGGGATGGGATGGGAATGGGATAGGATGGGATGGGTTGCGATGGGATGGGATGGGATGGCATCCCTGGAATGGGATGGGAAACCTGGAATGGGATGGGATGGTATCCCTGGGATGGGATTGGTTGGGATGGGATCCCTGGGATGGGATGGAATACCTGGCATGAGATAGCAGGGATGATAGGGATGGGATGGGATGGGATGGGATGGGATGGGATGGGATGGGATGGGATGGGATGGGATGGGATGGGATCCCTGCTATGGGATGGGATGGGATCCCTGCGCTCGGATGGGATGGGATCCCTGGGATGGGATACCTGGGACGGGTTCGGATGGGGTTGGATGGGATGGGATGGGATCCCTGGGATGGGATGGGATCCCTGGGAATGGGATGTGTTCACTGGGATGGGATGGAATCCCTGGAATGGGATGGGATGGGATTCCTGGGATGGGATGGGATGGGATCCCTGGAATGGGATTCCTGTGATGGGATGGGATCCCTGAGTTGGGATCGAATCCCTGGGATGGCATCCGTGAGATGGGATGGGATCTCTGACATGGGATCCCTGGCATGGGATGTGATCCCTGGGATGAGATGGGATCCCTGGAATGGGATGGGAAGGGATGGGATGGGAAGGGATGGGATTGGATGGGATCCCTGGGATGGGATGGGATCCATGGGATGGGATGGGTTGGGATGGGATTGGATCCCTGGGATGGTATGGGATCCCTGGGATGGGAAGAGATGAAATGGCATCCCCGGGATGGGATGGAATCCCTGGGATGGGATAGCTGGGATGGGATGGGATCCCTGGGATGGGATGGGATGGGATGGGATGGGATGGGATGGGATGGGATGGGATGGGATAGGATGGGATGGGATGGGATGGGATCCCGGGGATGGGATGGGATCCCTGGGATGGGATGGGATAGCTGGGATGGGATGGGATCCCTGGGATGGAATGGGATCCCTGGGATGGGTTGGGATCCCTGGTATGGGATGGGATCCCTGGGTTGGGATCCCAGGAATGTGATCCCTCGTATGGGATTGGATCCCTGGGATGGGTTGGAATCCCTGGGATGGGATCCCTGGGATGGGATGGGATGGGATAGGATGGGATGGGATGGGATGGGATACCTGGGATTGGATGGGATCCCTGGGATGGGATGGGATCCCTGGGATGGGATGGGATGGTATCCCTGGGATGGAATTGGTTGGGATGGGATCCCTGGGATGGGATGGAATACCTGGCATGAGATAGCAGGGATGATATGGGATGGGATGGGATGGGATGGGATGGGATCCCTGCTATGGGATGGGATGGGATCCCTGCTATGGGATGGGATGGGACCCCTGCGCTGGGATGGGATGGGATCCCTGGGATGGGATACCTGGGATGGGTTCAGATGGGATTGGATGGGATGGGATGGGATCCCTGGAATGGGATGGGATCCCTGGGATGGGATGTGTTAACTGGGATGGGATGGGATGGGTTTGGATGGGATGGGATCCCTGGGATGGGATGGGATGGGATGGCATGGCATGGGATCCCTGGGATGAGATGGGCTGGGATGGGATCCCTGGGATGGGATGGGATGGGATGGGATGGGATGGGATGGGATCCCTGGATTGGGATGGGATCCCTGGGATGGGATGGGATCCGTGGGATGGGATGGGATCCGTGGGATGGGATGGGATGGGATCCCTGGGATGGGATGGGATCCCTGGGATGGGATGGGAACTCTGTTATGGGTTGGGATCCCTGGTATTGGATCCCTGGGGTGGGATGGGATCCCTTGAATGGGATGGGATCGCTGGAAAGGGAAGGGATGGGATTACTGAGTTGGGAATGGATGGGATCCCTTGGATGGGATGGGGTGGGATAGGATGGGATGGGATGGGAATGGGATAGGATGGGATGGGATGGGATGGGATGGGTTTGGATGGGATGGGATCCCTGGGATGGGATGGGATGGGATGGGATGGGATGGGATGGGATGGCATGGCATGGCATGGCATGGCATGGCATGGCATGGCATGGCATGGCATGGGATCCCTGGGATGAGATGGGCTGGGATGGGATCCCTGGGATGGGATGGGATGGGAATGGAATAGGATGGGATGGGTTGGGATAGGATGGGATGTGTTGGGATGGGATGGGATGGGTTCCCTGGGATGGGATGGGATCCCTGGGATGGGATGGGATCCCTGGGCTGGGATGGGATGGTATCCCTGGGATGGAATTGGTTGGGATGGGATCCCTGGGATGGGATGGAATACCTGGCATGAGATAGCAGGGATGATATGGGATGGGATGGGATGGGATGGGATGGGATCCCTGCTATGAGATGGGATGGGATCCCTGCTATGGGATGGGATGGAATACCTGGCATGAGATAGCAGGGATGATATGGGATGGGATGGGATGGGATGGGATGGGATGGGATGGGATGGGATGGGATGGGATGGGATGGGATGGGATCCCTGCTATGAGATGGGATGGGATCCCTGCTATGGGATGGGATGGGAAGCCTGCGCTGGGATGGGATGGGATCCCTGGGATGGGATACCTGGGATGGGTTCAGATGGGATTGGATGGGATGGGATGGGATCCCTGGAATGGGATGGGATCCCTGGGATGGGATGTCTTCACTGGGATGGGATGGGATGGGTTTGGATGGGATGGGATCCCTGGGATGGGATGGGATGGGATGGGATGGGATGGGATGGGATGGGATGGGATGGGATGGCATGGCATGGGATCCCTGGGATGAGATGGGCTGGGATGGGATCCCTGGGATGGGATGGGATGGGATGGGATGGGAATGGGATAGGATGGGATGGGTTGCGATGGGATGGGACGGGATGGGATCCCTGGGATTGGGTGGGATCTCTGGGATGGGATGGGATGGTATCCCTGGAATGGGATTGGTTGGGATGGGATCCCTGGGATGGGATGGAATACCTGGCATGAGATAGCAGGGATGATTGGGATGGGATGGGATGGGATGGGATGGGATGGGATGGGATGGGATGGGATGGGATGGGATGGGATCCCTGCTATGGGATGGGATGGGATCCCTGCTATGGGATGGGATGGGATCCCTGGGATGGGATACCTGGGATGGCTTCGGATGGGATTGGATGGGATGGAATCCCTGGAATGGGATGGGATGGGATCCCTGGGATGGGATGTGTTCACTGGGATGGGATGGAATCCCTGGAATGGGATGGGATGGGATTCCTGGGATGGGATGGGATGGGATCCCTGGAATGGGATTCCTGGGATGGGATGGGATCCCTGGGTTGGGATCGAATCCCTGGGATGGCATCCGTGACATGGGCTGGGATCTCTGACATGGGATCCCTGGCATGGGATGTGATCCCTGGGATGAGATGGGATCCCTGGGATGGGATGGGATGGGATGGGATGGGATGGGAAGGGATGGGATGGGAGGGGATGGGATCCCTGGGATTGGATCCCTGGGATGAGATGGAATACCTGGCATGAGATAGCAGGGATGATATGGGATGGGATGGGATGGGATGGGATGGGATGGGATGGGATGGGATGGGATCCCTGGGATGGGATCCATGGGACGGGATGGGTTGGGAACCGTTTGATGGGATCTTATGGGATCCCTGGGATGAGATGGGATGGGATTGGATCCCTGGGATGGGATGAGATGGGATCCTAGGGATGGGATACCTGGAATGTGATCCCTCGTATGGGATGGGATCCCTGGGATGGGATGGGATCCCTGGGATGGGATGGGATGGTATCCCTGGGATGGGATTAGTTGGTATGGGATCCCTGCTATGGGATGGGATGGGATCCCTGCTATGGGATGGGATGGGATGGGATGGGATGGGATGGGATGGGATGGGATGGGATGGGATGGGATGGGATGGGATGGGGTGGGATGGGACGGGTTGGAATGGGATGGGGTCCCTGGGATGGGATGGGATGGAATGGAATCCCTGGGATGGGATGGGATCCCTGGGATGGGATATCTGGTATGAGATGGGATGGGATGGGATGGACTGGGATGGGATGGGATGTGACGGGATGGGATGGGATCCCTGGGATGGGATGAGATGGGATCCCTGGGATGGCATGTGAAGCCTGGGATGGGATGGGATCCCTGGGATGTGATGGGATCCCTGGGATGGGATGGGATCCCTGGGATTAGATCCCTGGGATGGGATGGGATCCCTGGAATGGGATGGGATGCCTGGAATGGGATGGGATGGTATACGATGCCTGGAATGGGAACAGATGGGATGGAATCCCTGGGATGGGATGGAATCCCTGGGATGGGATAGCTGGAATGTGATTGGAACCCTTGGATGGGATGGGATCCCTGGGATGGAATGGAATCCCTAGGATGGTATGGAATCCCTGGGATGGGATGGGATGGGATGGGATGGGATGGGATGGGATGGGATGGGATGGGATGGGATGGAAAGGGATGGGATGGGATGGGATGGGATGGGATCCCTGGGATGGGATGGGATGGGTTTGGATGGGATGGGATCCCTGGGCTGGGATGGGATGGGATGGGATGCCATGGCATGGGATCCCTGGAATGAGATGGGATGGGATGGGATCCGTGGGATGGGATGAGATGGGATGGGATGGGATGAGATGGGATGGGATGGGATGGGATCCCTGGGTTGGGATTGGTTGGGATGGGATACCAGGGATGGGATGGAATCCCTGGGATGAGATCGCTGGGATGGGATGGGATGGGATGGGATCCCTGTGATGGGATTGCATGGGATGGTATCCCTGGGATGGTGTCCCTCGGATGGGATGGGATTGCATGGGATGGGATGGGATCCCTGGGATGGGATGTGTTCACTGGGATGGGATGGAATCCCTGGAATGGGATGGGATGGGATTGGATTCCTGGGATGGGATGGAATGGGATCCCTGGAATGGGATTCCTGGGATGGGATGGGATCCCTGGGTTGTGATCGAATCCCTGGGACGGCATCCGTGAGATGGGATGGGATCTCTGACATGGGATCCCTGGCATGGGATGTGATCCCTGGGATGAGATTGGATCCCTGGGATGAGATGGAATACCTGGCATGAGATAGCAGGGATGATATGGGATGGGATGGGACGGGATGGGATGGGATGGGATGGGATGGGATCCCTGGGATGGTATGGGATCCCAGGGATGGGATCCCTGGGATGGGATCCATGGGATGGGATGGGTTGGGATGGGTTGGGAACCGTTTGATGGGATCTTATGGGATCCCTGGGATGAGATGGGATGGGATTGGATCCCTGGGATGGGATGAGATGGAATGGGATGGGTTTGGATGGGATGGGAACCCTGGGATGGGATGGGATGGCATGGCATGGGATCCCTGGCATGAGATGGGCTGTGATGGCATCCCTGGGATGGGATGGGATGGCATGGCATGGGATCCCTGGGATGAGATGGGCTGTGATGGGATCCCGGGGATGGGATGGGATAGGATGGGATGGGATGGGATGGGATGGGAATGGGATAGGATGGGATGGGTTGGGATGGGATGGGATGGGATGGGATGGGATCCCTGGGATGGGATGGGATCCCTGGGATGGGATGGGATGGTATCCCTGGGATGGGATTAGTTGGTATGGGATCCCTGCTATGGGATGGGATGGGATCCCTGCTATGGGATGGGATGGGACCCCTGCGCTGGGATGGGATGGGATCCCTGGGATGGTATACCTGGGATGGGTTCGGATGGGATTGGATGGGATGGGATGGGATCCCTGGGATGGGTTGGGATCCCTGGGATGGGATGTGTTCACTGGGATGGGATGGGATGGGTTTGGATGGGATGGGATCCCTGGGATGGGATGGGATGGCATGGCATGGGATCCCTGGGATGAGATGGGCTGGGATGGGATCCCTGGGATGGGATGGGATGGGATGAGATGGGATGGGAATGGGATAGGATGGGATGGGTTGCGATGGGATGGGATGGGATGGGATCCCTGGGATGGGATGGGGTCTCTGGGATGGGATGGTATCCCTGGGATGGGATGGAATACCTGGCATGATATAGCAGGGATGATTGGGATGGGATGGGACGGGATGGGATGGGATGGGATGGGATGGGATCCCTGCTATGGGATGGGATGGGATCCCTGCGCTGGGATGGGATGGGATCCCTGGGATGGGATACCTGGGACGGGTTCGGATGGGGTTGGATGGGATGGGATGGGATCCCTGGGATGGGATGGGATGGGATGGGATGGGATGGAATCCCTGGGATGGGGTCCCGGGGATGGGATGGGATGGGATCCCTGGGATGGGATGGGATGGGATGGGATCCCTGGGATGGGATCCCTGAAATGTGATCCCTCGTATGGGATGGGATCCCTGGAATGGGATGGAATCCCTGGGATGGGATCCCTGTGATGGGATGGGATTCCTGGGATGGGATCCCGGGGATGGGATGGGATCCCTGGGATGGCAGGCTATTCCTGGGTTAGGAGTACATCCCTGGGATGGAATGGGATGGGATGGGATTTCATGGGATGGGATGGGATGGGATGGCATCCCTGGGATGGGATGGGATGGCATCCCTGGTATGGGATCCCTGGGATGGGATGCGATGGGACGGGATGGGATGGGGTGGGAAGGGATGGGATGGGCTACAATGGGATGGGATGGGATGGGATGGGATGGGATGGGATGGGATGGGATGGGATGGGATGGGATCCCTGCTATGGGATGGGATGGGATCCCTGCGCTGGGATGGGATGGGATCCCTGGGATGGGATACCTGGGACGGGTTCGGATGGGGTTGGATGGGATGGGATGGGATCCCTGCTATGGGATGGGATGGGATCCCTGCGCTGGGATGGGATGGGATCCCTGGGATGGGATACCTGGGACGGGTTCGGATGGGGTTGGATGGGATGGGATGGGATCCCTGGGATGGGATGGGATGGGATGGGATGGGATGGGATGGGATGGGATGGGATGGGATGGGATGGGATGGGTTTGGATGCGATGGGATCCCTGGGATGGGATGGGATGGCATGGCATGGGATCCCTGGGATGAGATGGGCTGTGATGGGATCCCGGGGATGGGATGGGATAGGATGGGATGGGATGGGATGGGATGGGATGGGAATGGGATAGGATGGGATGGGTTGGGATGGGATGGGATGGGATGGGATCCCTGGGATGGGATGGGATCCCTGGGATGGGATGGGATGGTATCCCTGGGATGTGATTAGTTGGTATGGGATCCCTGCTATGGGATGGGATGGGATCCCTGCTATGGGATGGGATGGGACCCCTGCGCTGGGATGGGATGGGATCCCTGGGATGGGATACCTGGGATGGGTTCGGATGGGATTGGATGGGATGGGATGGGATCCCTGGGATGGGTTGGGATCCCTGGGATGGGATGTGTTCACTGGGATGGGATGGGATGGGATGGGTTTGGATGGGATGGGATCCCTGGGATGGGATGGGATGGCATGGCATGGGATCCCTGGGATGAGATGGGCTGGGATGGGATCCCTGGGATGGGATGGGATGGGATGGGAATGGGATAGGATGGGATGGGTTGCGATGGGATGGGATGGGATGGGATCCCTGGGATGGGATGGGATCTCTGGGATGGGATGGTATCCCTGGGATGGGATGGAATACCTGGCATGATATAGCAGGGATGATTGGGATGGGATGGGACGGGATGGGATGGGATGGGATGGGATGGGATCCCTGCTATGGGATGGGATGGGATCCCTGCGCTGGGATGGGATGGGATCCCTGGGATGGGATACCTGGGACGGGTTCGGATGGGGTTGGATGGGATGGGATGGGATCCCTGGGATGGGATGGGATCCCTGGGATGGGATGTGTTCACTGGGATGGGATGGAATCCCTGGAATGGGATGGGATGGGATTCCTGGGATGGGATGGGATCCCTGGAATGGGATTCCTGGGATGGGATGGGATGGGATCCCTGGGTTGGGATCGAATCCCTGGGATGGCATCCTTGAGATGGGATGGGATCTCTGACATGGGATCCCTGCTATGGGATGTGATCCCTGGGATGAGATGGGATGGGATGGAATGGAATTGGATCCCTGGGATGGGATGGGATCCATGGGATGTTATCCCTGGGATGGGATGGGATCCCTGGGATGGGATGGGATGGGAAGGGATGGGATGGGAGGGGATGGGATCCCTGGGATTGGATCCCTGGGATGAGATGGAATACCTGGCATGAGATAGCAGGGATGATATGGGATGGGATGGGACGGGATGGGATGGGATGGGATGGGATCCCTGGGATGGTATGGGATCCCTGGGATGGGATCCCTCGGATGGGATCCATGGGATGGGATGGGTTGGGATGGGTTGGGAACCGTTTGATGGCATCTTATGGGATCCCTGGGATGAGATGGGATGGGATTGGATCCCAGGGATGGGATGAGATGGGATCCTAGGGATGGGATCCCTGGAATGTGATCCCTCGTATGGGATGGGATCCCTGGGATGGGATGGAATCCCCGGGATGGGATCCCAGGGATGAGATGGGATGGGATTGGATCCCTGGGATGGGATCCCTGGGATGGGATCCCTGGGATGGGATCGCTGGGATGGGATGGGTTGCGATGGGATGGGATGTGTTCACTGGGATGGGATGGAATCCCTGGAATGGGATGGAATCCCTGGAATGGGATGGGATGGGATTCCTGGGATGGGATGGGATGGGATCCCTGGAATGGGATTCCTGGGATGGGATGGGATCCCTGGGTTGGGATCGAATCCCTGGGATGGCGTCCTTGAGATGGGATGGGATCTCTGACATGGGATCCCTGGCATGGGATGTGATCCCTGGGATGAGATGGGATGGGATGGAATGGAATTGGATCCCTGGGATGGGATGGGATCCCTGGGATGTTATCCCTGGGATGGGATGGGATCCCTGGGATGGGATGGGATGGGATGGGATGGGATGGGAATGGGATAGGATGGAAGGGGATGGGATGGGATGGGATCCCTGCTATGGAATGGGATGGGATCCCTGCTATGGGATGGGATGGGATCCCTGCGCTGGGATGGGATGTGATCCCTGGGATTAGATACCTGGCATGGGTTCGGATGGGATTGGATGGGATGGGATGGGATCCCTGGGATGGGATGGGATCCCTGGGATGGGATGTGTTCACTGGGATGGGATGGAATCCCTGGAATGGGATGGGATGGGATTCCTGGGATGGGATGGGATGGGATCCCTGGAATGGGATTCCTGGGATGGGATGGGATCCCTGGGTTGGGATCGAATCCCTGGGATGGCATCCGTGACATGGGCTGGGATCTCTGACATGGGATCCCTGGCATGGGATGTGATCCCTGCGATGAGATGGGATCCCTGGGATGGGATGGGATGGGATGGGATGGGATGGGATGGGATGGGATGGGATGGGATGGGATGGGATGGGAAGGGATGGGATGGGAGGGGATGGGATCCCTGGGATTGGATCCCTGGGATGAGATGGAATACCTGGCATGAGATAGCAGGGATGATATGGGATGGGATGGGATGGGATGGGATGGGATGGGATCCCTGGGATGGGATCCATGGGACGGGATGGGTTGGGAACCGTTTGATGGGATCTTATGGGATCCCTGGGATGAGATGGGATGGGATTGGATCCCTGGGATGGGATGAGATGGGATCCTAGGGATGGGATACCTGGAATGTGATCCCTCGTATGGGATGGGATCCCTGGGATGGGATGGGATCCCTGGGATGGGATGGGATGGTATCCCTGGGATGGGATTAGTTGGTATGGGATCCCTGCTATGGGATGGGATGGGATCCCTGCTATGGGATGGGATGGGATGGGATGGGATGGGATGGGATGGGATGGGATGGGGTGGGATGGGACGGGTTGGAATGGGATGGGGTCCCTGGGATGGGATGGGATGGAATGGAATCCCTGGGATGGGATGGGATCCCTGGGATGGGATATCTGGTATGAGATGGGATGGGATGGGATGGACTGGGATGGGATGGGATGTGACGGGATGGGATGGGATCCCTGGGATGGGATGAGATGGGATCCCTGGGATGGCATGTGAAGCCTGGGATGGGATGGGATCCCTGGGATGGGATGGGATCCCTGGGATGGGATGGGATCCCTGGGATTAGATCCCTGGGATGGGATGGGATCCCTGGAATGGGATGGGATGCCTGGAATGGGATGGGATGGTATACGATGCCTGGAATGGGAACAGATGGGATGGAATCCCTGGGATGGGATGGAATCCCTGGGATGGGATAGCTGGAATGTGATTGGAACCCTTGGATGGTATGGGATCACTGGGATGGTATGGAATCCCTAGGATGGTATGGAATCCCTGGGATGGGATGGGATGGGATGGGATGGGATGGAAAGGGATGGGATGGGATGGGATGGGATGGGATGGAAAGGGATGGGATGGGATGGGATGGGATGGGATCCCTGGGATGGGATGGGATGGGTTTGGATGGGATGGGATCCCTGGGCTGGGATGGGATGGGATGGGATGCCATGGCATGGGATCCCTGGGATGAGATGGGATGGGATGGGATCCGTGGGATGGGATGAGATGGGATGGGATGGGATGAGATGGGATGGGATGGGATGGGATCCCTGGGTTGGGATTGGTTGGGATGGGATACCTGGGATGGGATGGAATCCCTGGGATGAGATCGCTGGGATGGGATGGGATGGGATGGGATCCCTGTGATGGGATTGCATGGGATGGTATCCCTGGGATGGTGTCCCTAGGATGGGATGGGATGGGATGGGATGGGATGGGATGGGATGGGATTGGATGGGATGCGGTGGGATGGTATGGGATTGGCTACAATCGGTTGGGATGGGATGGGATCGATGGGATGGGATGGGATGGAATGGGATCCCTGGGCTGTTATGGAATGGGATCCATGGGATGGGATGGGATACCTGGTATGGGATCCCTAGGATGGCATGGGATGTGATGGGATGGGATGGGATGGGATGGGATGGGGTTGGATGGGATGGCATTCCTGCGATGGGATGGGATCCCTGCGATGGGATCTCCGGGATCGCATGGTATCCAGGGGATGGGATGGGTTGGGATGGGATGGAATCCCTGGGATGGGGTCCCGGGGATGGGATGGGATGGGATCCCTGGGATGGGATGGGATGGGATGGGATCCCTGGGATGGGATCCCTGAAATGTGATCCCTCGTATGGGATGGGATCCCTGAAATGGGATGGAATCCCTGGGATGGGATCCCTGTGATGGGATGGGATTCCTGGGATGGGATCCCGGGGATGGGATGGGATCCCTGGGATGGCAGGCTATTCCTGGGTTAGGAGTACATCCCTGGGATGGAATGGGATGGGATGGGATTTCATGGGATGGGATGGGATGGGATGGCATCCCTGGGATGGAATGGGATGGCATCCCTGGTATGGGATCCCTGGGATGGGATGCGATGGGACGGGATGGGATGGGGTGGGAAGGGATGGGATGGGCTACAATGGGATGGGATGGGATGGGATGCGATGGGATGGGATGGGATGGGATGGGATGGGATGGGATGGGTTGGGATGGGATGGGATGGGATAGGATGGGATGGGATGGGATGGGATAGGATCGCTGGGATTGGATCCCTGGGATGAGATTGGAACCCTGGGATGGGATCCCTGGGATGGGATGGGATGGGGTGGGATGGGATGGGATGGAATGGAAAGGGATGGGATGGGATTGGATGGGATGGCATGGGTTGGGATCGGTTGGGAAACCTGGGATGTGATGGGATGGGACTTGATCCCTGGGATGGGATGAGATGGGATCCCAGGGATGGGATCCCTGGAATGTGATCCCTCGTATGGGATGGGATCCCTGGGATGGGATGGAATCCCTGGGATGGGATCCCGGGGATGGGATGGGTTGGGATGGGATGGGATCCCTGGGATGGGATGGGATGGGATGGGTTGGGATGGGATCCCTGGGATGGGATGGGATCCCTGGAATGGGATCCCTGGAATGGGATCCCAGGGATGGGATGGGATGGGATTGGATGGGATGGGATGGGATGGGATGGGATCCCTGCGCTGGGATGGGATCGGATGGTATCCCTGGGATGGGATACATGAGATGGGATGGGATGGGATGGGATGGGATGGGATGGGATGGGATGGGATGGGATGGGATGGGATGGGATGGGATGGGATGGGATGGGTTGGGATGGGATGGGATAGGATGGGATGGGATGGGATGGGATGGGATGGGATGGGATGGGATGGGATGGGATAGGATCGCTGGGATTGGATCCCTGGGATGAGATGGGAACCCTGGAATGGGATCCCTGGGATGGGATGGGATGGGATGGGATGGGATGGGATGGGATGGAATGGAATGGGATGGGATGGGATTGGATGGGATGGCATGGGTTGGGATGGGTTGGGAACCCTGGGATGGGATACCTGGGATGGGTTCGGATGGGATTGGATGGGATGGGATGGGATCCCTGGGATGGCTTGGGATCCCTGGGATGGGATGTGTTCACTGGGATGGGATGGGATGGGTTTGGATGGGATGGGATCCCTGGGATGGGATGGGATGGCATGGCATGGGATCCCTGGGATGAGATGGGATGGGATGGGATCCCTGCGATGGGATGGGATGGGATGGGATGGTATGGTATGGGAAGGTATGGGAATGGGATAGGATGGGATGGGATGGGATGGGATGGGATGGGATGGGATGGGATGGGATGGGATCCCTGCTATGGGATGGGATGGGATCCCTGCTATGGGATGGGATGGGATCCCTGCGCTGGGATGGGATGGGATCCCTGCGCTGGGATGGGATACCTGGGATGGGTTCGGATGGGATTGGATGGGATGGGATGGGATCCCTGGGATGGGATGGGATCCCTGGGATGGGATGTGTTCACTGGGATGGGATGGAATCCCTGGAATGGGATGGGATTCCTGGGATGGGATGGGATGGGATCCCTGGAATGGGATTCCTGGGATGGGATGGGATGGGATCCCTGGGTTGGGATCGAATCCCTGGGATGGCATCCGTGAGATGGGTTGGGATCTCTGACATGGGATCCCTGGCATGGTATGTGATCCCTGCGATGAGATGGGATCCCTGGGATGGGATGGGATGTGATGGGATGGGAAGGGATGGGATGGGAGGGGATGGGATCCCTGGGATTGGATCCCTGGGATGAGATGGAATACCTGGCATGAGATAGCAGGGATGATATGGGATGGGATGGGACGGGATGGGATGGGATGGGATGGGATCCCTGGGATGGGATCCCTGGGATGGGATCCATGGGATGGGATGGGTTGGGATGGGTTGGGAACCGTTTGATGGGATCCTATGGGATCCCTGGGATGAGATGGGATGGGATTGGATCCCTGGGATGGGATGAGATGGGATCCTAGGGATGGGATCCCTGGGATGGGATGCCTGGGATGGGATGGGATGGGATGGGATGGGATGGGATGGGATGGGATGGGATGGGATGGGATGGGTTTGGATGGGATGGTATCCCTGGGATGGGATGGGATGGCATGGCATGGGATCCCTGGGATGGGATGGGATGGGATGGGATCCCTGGGATGGGATGGGATGGGATGGGAATGGGATAGGATGGGATGGGTTGGGATGGGATGGGATCCCTGGGATGGCTTGGGATCCCTGGGATGGGATGTGTTCACTGGGATGGGATGGGATGGGTTTGGATGGGATGGGATCCCTGGGATGGGATGGGATGGCATGGCATGGGATCCCTGGGATGAGATGGGATGGGATGGGATCCCTGCGATGGGATGGGATGGGATGGGATGGGATGGTATGGTATGGGAAGGTATGGGAATGGGATAGGATGGGATGGGATGGGATGGGATGGGATGGGATGGGATGGGATCCCTGCTATGGGATGGGATGGGATCCCTGCGCTGGGATGGGATGGGATCCCTGGGATTGGATACCTGGCATGGGTTCGGATGGGATTGGATGGGATGGGATGGGATCCCTGGGATGGGATGGGATCCCTGGGATGGGATGTGTTCACTGGGATGGGATGGAATCCCTGGAATGGGATGGGATGGGATTCCTGGGATGGGATGGGATGGGATCCCTGGAATGGGATTCCTGGGATGGGATGGGATCCCTGGGTTGGGATCGAATCCCTGGGATGGCATCCGTGACATGGGCTGGGATCTCTGACATGGGATCCCTGGGATGGGATGTGATCCCTGGGATGAGATGGGATCCCTGGGATGGGATGGGATGGGATGGGATGGGAAGGGATGGGATGGGAGGGGATGGGATCCCTGGGATTGGATCCCTGGGATGAGATGGAATACCTGGCATGAGATAGCAGGGATGATATGGGATGGGATGGGATGGGATGGGATGGGATGGGATGGGATGGGATGGGATGGGATCCCTGGGATGGGATGAGATGGGATCCTAGGGATGGGATACCTGGAATGTGATCCCTCGTATGGGATGGGATCCCTGGGATGGGATGGGATCCCTGGGATGGGATGGGATGGGATCCCTACTATGGGATGGGATGGGATGGGATGGGATGGGATGGGATGGGATGGGATGGGATGGGATGGGATGGGATGGGGTGGGATGGGACGGGTTGGAATGGGATGGGATCCCTGGGATGGGATGGGATGGAATGGAATCCCTGGGATGGGATGGGATCCCTGGGATGGGATGAGATGGGATCCCTGGGATGGCATGTGAAGCCTGGGATGGGATGGGATCCCTGGGATGGGATGGGATCCCTGGGATTAGATCCCTGGGATGGGATGGGATCCCTGGAATGGGATGGGATCCCTGGAATGGGATGGGATACGATGCCTGGAATGGGAACAGATGGGATGGAATCCCTGGGATGGGATGGAATCCCTGGGATGGGATAGCTGGAATGTGATTGGAACCCTTGGATGGGATGGGATCCCTGGGATGGTATGGAATCCCTAGGATGGTATGGAATCCCTGGGATGGGATGGGATGGGATGGGATGGGATGGGATGGGATGGAAAGGGATGGGATGGGATGGGATGGGATGGGATGGGATGGAAAGGGATGGGATGGGATGGGATGGGATGGGATGGGATGGGATCCCTGGGATGGGATGGGATGGGTTTGGATGGGATGGGATCCCTGGGCTGGGATGGGATGGGATGGGATCCGTGGGATGGGATGAGATGGGATGGGATGGGATGAGATGGGATGGGATGGGATGGGATCCCTGGGTTGGGATTGGTTGGGATGGGATACCTGGGATGGGATGGAATCCCTGGGATGAGATCGCTGGGATGGGATGGGATGGGATGGGATCCCTGTGATGGGATTGCATGGGATGGTATCCCTGGGATGGTGTCCCTCGGATGGGATGGGATGGGATGGGATGGGATGGGATGGGATGGGATTGGATGGGATGGGGTGGGATGGTATGGGATTGGCTACAATCGGTTGGGATGGGATGGGATCGATGGGATGGGATGGGATGGAATGGGATCCCTGGGCTGTTATGGAATGGGATCCATGGGATGGGATGGGATACCTGGTATGGGATCCCTAGGATGGCATGGGATGGGATGGGATGGGATGGGATGGGATGGGATGGGATGGGGTTGGATGGGATGGGATGGGGTTGGATGGGATGGCATTCCTGCGATGGGATGGGATCCCTGCGATGGGATCTCTGGGATCGCATGGTATCCAGGGGATGGGATGGGTTGGGATGGGATGGAATCCCTGGGATGGGGTCCCGGGGATGGGATGGGATGGGATCCCTGGGATGGGATGGGATGGGATCCCTGGGATGGGATCCCTGAAATGTGATCCCTCGTATGGGATGGGATCCCTGGAATGGGATGGAATCCCTGGGATGGGATCCCTGGGATGGGATGGGATTCCTGGGATGGGATCCCGGGGATGGGATGGAATCCCTGGGATGGCAGGCTATTCCTGGGTTAGGAG
Organism: Sturnus vulgaris; assembly: GCF_052056855.1. NCBI lineage: Eukaryota > Metazoa > Chordata > Aves > Passeriformes > Sturnidae > Sturnus > Sturnus vulgaris. The sequence continues at coordinate 13,734,688 of NC_142282.1, forward strand.
TACATCCCTGGGATGGAATGGGATGGGATGGGATTTCATGGGATGGGATGGGATGGGATGGCATCCCTGGGATGGTATGGGATGGCATCCCTGGTATGGGATCCCTGGGATGGGATGCGATGGGACGGGATGGGATGGGGTGGGAAGGGATGGGATGGGCTACAATGGGATGGGATGGGATGGGATGGGATGGGATGGGATGGGATGGGATGGGATGGGATGGGATGGGATGGGATGGGATGGGTTGGGATGGGATGGGATGGGATAGGATGGGATGCGATGGGATGGGATAGGATCGCTGGGATGGGATCCCTGGGATGGGATCCATGGGATGGGATGGGTTGGGATGGGTTGGGAACCGTTTGATGGGATCCTATGGGATCCCTGGGATGAGATGGGATGGGATTGGATCCCTGGGATGGGATGAGATGGGATCCTAGGGATGGGATCCCTGGGATGGGATGCCTGGGATGGGATGGGATGGGATGGGATGGGATGGGATGGGATGGGATGGGATGGGATGGGTTTGGATGGGATGGTATCCCTGGGATGGGATGGGATGGCATGGCATGGGATCCCTGGGATGGGATGGGATGGGATGGGATCCCTGGGATGGGATGGGATGGGATGGGAATGGGATAGGATGGGATGGGTTGGGATGGGATGGGATCCCTGGGATGGCTTGGGATCCCTGGGATGGGATGTGTTCACTGGGATGGGATGGGATGGGTTTGGATGGGATGGGATCCCTGGGATGGGATGGGATGGCATGGCATGGGATCCCTGGGATGAGATGGGATGGGATGGGATCCCTGCGATGGGATGGGATGGGATGGGATGGGATGGTATGGTATGGGAAGGTATGGGAATGGGATAGGATGGGATGGGATGGGATGGGATGGGATGGGATGGGATGGGATCCCTGCTATGGGATGGGATGGGATCCCTGCGCTGGGATGGGATGGGATCCCTGGGATTGGATACCTGGCATGGGTTCGGATGGGATTGGATGGGATGGGATGGGATCCCTGGGATGGGATGGGATCCCTGGGATGGGATGTGTTCACTGGGATGGGATGGAATCCCTGGAATGGGATGGGATGGGATTCCTGGGATGGGATGGGATGGGATCCCTGGAATGGGATTCCTGGGATGGGATGGGATCCCTGGGTTGGGATCGAATCCCTGGGATGGCATCCGTGACATGGGCTGGGATCTCTGACATGGGATCCCTGGGATGGGATGTGATCCCTGGGATGAGATGGGATCCCTGGGATGGGATGGGATGGGATGGGATGGGATGGGATGGGATGGGAAGGGATGGGATGGGAGGGGATGGGATCCCTGGGATTGGATCCCTGGGATGAGATGGAATACCTGGCATGAGATAGCAGGGATGATATGGGATGGGATGGGATGGGATGGGATGGGATGGGATGGGATGGGATGGGATGGGATGGGATCCCTGGGATGGGATGAGATGGGATCCTAGGGATGGGATACCTGGAATGTGATCCCTCGTATGGGATGGGATCCCTGGGATGGGATGGGATCCCTGGGATGGGATGGGATGGGATCCCTACTATGGGATGGGATGGGATGGGATGGGATGGGATGGGATGGGGTGGGATGGGACGGGTTGGAATGGGATGGGATCCCTGGGATGGGATGGGATGGAATGGAATCCCTGGGATGGGATGGGATCCCTGGGATGGGATGAGATGGGATCCCTGGGATGGCATGTGAAGCCTGGGATGGGATGGGATCCCTGGGATGGGATGGGATCCCTGGGATTAGATCCCTGGGATGGGATGGGATCCCTGGAATGGGATGGGATCCCTGGAATGGGATGGGATGGGATACGATGCCTGGAATGGGAACAGATGGGATGGAATCCCTGGGATGGGATGGAATCCCTGGGATGGGATAGCTGGAATGTGATTGGAACCCTTGGATGGGATGGGATCCCTGGGATGGTATGGAATCCCTAGGATGGTATGGAATCCCTGGGATGGGATGGGATGGGATGGGATGGGATGGGATGGGATGGGATGGAAAGGGATGGGATGGGATGGGATGGGATGGGATGGGATGGAAAGGGATGGGATGGGATGGGATGGGATGGGATCCCTGGGATGGGATGGGATGGGTTTGGATGGGATGGGATCCCTGGGCTGGGATGGGATGGGATGGGATCCGTGGGATGGGATGAGATGGGATGGGATGGGATGAGATGGGATGGGATGGGATGGGATCCCTGGGTTGGGATTGGTTGGGATGGGATACCTGGGATGGGATGGAATCCCTGGGATGAGATCGCTGGGATGGGATGGGATGGGATGGGATCCCTGTGATGGGATTGCATGGGATGGTATCCCTGGGATGGTGTCCCTCGGATGGGATGGGATGGGATGGGATGGGATGGGATGGGATGGGATGGGATGGGATTGGATGGGATGGGGTGGGATGGTATGGGATTGGCTACAATCGGTTGGGATGGGATGGGATCGATGGGATGGGATGGGATGGAATGGGATCCCTGGGCTGTTATGGAATGGGATCCATGGGATGGGATGGGATACCTGGTATGGGATCCCTAGGATGGCATGGGATGGGATGGGATGGGATGGGATGGGATGGGATGGGATGGGATGGGGTTGGATGGGATGGGATGGGGTTGGATGGGATGGCATTCCTGCGATGGGATGGGATCCCTGCGATGGGATCTCTGGGATCGCATGGTATCCAGGGGATGGGATGGGTTGGGATGGGATGGAATCCCTGGGATGGGGTCCCGGGGATGGGATGGGATGGGATCCCTGGGATGGGATGGGATGGGATCCCTGGGATGGGATCCCTGAAATGTGATCCCTCGTATGGGATGGGATCCCTGGAATGGGATGGAATCCCTGGGATGGGATCCCTGGGATGGGATGGGATTCCTGGGATGGGATCCCGGGGATGGGATGGAATCCCTGGGATGGCAGGCTATTCCTGGGTTAGGAGTACATCCCTGGGATGGAATGGGATGGGATGGGATTTCATGGGATGGGATGGGATGGGATGGCATCCCTGGGATGGTATGGGATGGCATCCCTGGTATGGGATCCCTGGGATGGGATGCGATGGGACGGGATGGGATGGGGTGGGAAGGGATGGGATGGGCTACAATGGGATGGGATGGGATGGGATGGGATGGGATGGGATGGGATGGGATGGGATGGGATGGGATGGGATGGGATGGGATGGGATGGGATAGGATGGGATGCGATGGGATGGGATAGGATCGCTGGGATGGGATCCCTGGGATGGGATCCATGGGATGGGATGGGTTGTGATGGGTTGGGAACCGTTTGATGGGATCCTATGGGATCCCTGGGATGAGATGGGATGGGATTGGATCCCTGGGATGGGATGAGATGGGATCCTAGGGATGGGATCCCTGGGATGGGATGCCTGGGATGGGATGGGATGGGATGGGATGGGATGGGATGGGATGGGATGGGATGGGATGGGATGGGTTTGGATGGGATGGTATCCCTGGGATGGGATGGGATGGCATGGCATGGGATCCCTGGGATGGGATGGGATGGGATGGGATCCCTGGGATGGGATGGGATGGGATGGGAATGGGATAGGATGGGATGGGTTGGGATGGGATGGGATCCCTGGGATGGCTTGGGATCCCTGGGATGGGATGTGTTCACTGGGATGGGATGGGATGGGTTTGGATGGGATGGGATCCCTGGGATGGGATGGGATGGCATGGCATGGGATCCCTGGGATGAGATGGGATGGGATGGGATCCCTGCGATGGGATGGGATGGGATGGGATGGGATGGTATGGTATGGGAAGGTATGGGAATGGGATAGGATGGGATGGGATGGGATGGGATGGGATGGGATGGGATGGGATCCCTGCTATGGGATGGGATGGGATCCCTGCGCTGGGATGGGATGGGATCCCTGGGATTGGATACCTGGCATGGGTTCGGATGGGATTGGATGGGATGGGATGGGATCCCTGGGATGGGATGGGATCCCTGGGATGGGATGTGTTCACTGGGATGGGATGGAATCCCTGGAATGGGATGGGATGGGATTCCTGGGATGGGATGGGATGGGATCCCTGGAATGGGATTCCTGGGATGGGATGGGATGGGATGGGATGGGAAGGGATGGGATGGGAGGGGATGGGATCCCTGGGATTGGATCCCTGGGATGAGATGGAATACCTGGCATGAGATAGCAGGGATGATATGGGATGGGATGGGATGGGATGGGATGGGATGGGATGGGATGGGATGGGATGGGATGGGATGGGATCCCTGGGATGGGATGAGATGGGATCCTAGGGATGGGATACCTGGAATGTGATCCCTCGTATGGGATGGGATCCCTGGGATGGGATGGGATCCCTGGGATGGGATGGGATGGGATCCCTACTATGGGATGGGATGGGATGGGATGGGATGGGATGGGATGGGATGGGATGGGGTGGGATGGGACGGGTTGGAATGGGATGGGATCCCTGGGATGGGATGGGATGGAATGGAATCCCTGGGATGGGATGGGATCCCTGGGATGGGATGAGATGGGATCCCTGGGATGGCATGTGAAGCCTGGGATGGGATGGGATCCCTGGGATGGGATGGGATCCCTGGGATTAGATCCCTGGGATGGGATGGGATCCCTGGAATGGGATGGGATCCCTGGAATGGGATGGGATGGGATACGATGCCTGGAATGGGAACAGATGGGATGGAATCCCTGGGATGGGATGGAATCCCTGGGATGGGATAGCTGGAATGTGATTGGAACCCTTGGATGGGATGGGATCCCTGGGATGGTATGGAATCCCTAGGATGGTATGGAATCCCTGGGATGGGATGGGATGGGATGGGATGGGATGGGATGGGATGGGATGGGATGGGATGGAAAGGGATGGGATGGGATGGGATGGGATGGGATGGGATGGGATGGAAAGGGATGGGATGGGATGGGATGGGATGGGATCCCTGGGATGGGATGGGATGGGTTTGGATGGGATGGGATCCCTGGGCTGGGATGGGATGGGATGGGATCCGTGGGATGGGATGAGATGGGATGGGATGGGATGAGATGGGATGGGATGGGATGGGATCCCTGGGTTGGGATTGGTTGGGATGGGATACCTGGGATGGGATGGAATCCCTGGGATGAGATCGCTGGGATGGGATGGGATGGGATGGGATCCCTGTGATGGGATTGCATGGGATGGTATCCCTGGGATGGTGTCCCTCGGATGGGATGGGATGGGATGGGATGGGATGGGATGGGATGGGATGGGATGGGATTGGATGGGATGGGGTGGGATGGTATGGGATTGGCTACAATCGGTTGGGATGGGATGGGATCGATGGGATGGGATGGGATGGAATGGGATCCCTGGGCTGTTATGGAATGGGATCCATGGGATGGGATGGGATACCTGGTATGGGATCCCTAGGATGGCATGGGATGGGATGGGATGGGATGGGATGGGATGGGATGGGATGGGATGGGGTTGGATGGGATGGGATGGGGTTGGATGGGATGGCATTCCTGCGATGGGATGGGATCCCTGCGATGGGATCTCTGGGATCGCATGGTATCCAGGGGATGGGATGGGTTGGGATGGGATGGAATCCCTGGGATGGGGTCCCGGGGATGGGATGGGATGGGATCCCTGGGATGGGATGGGATGGGATCCCTGGGATGGGATCCCTGAAATGTGATCCCTCGTATGGGATGGGATCCCTGGAATGGGATGGAATCCCTGGGATGGGATCCCTGGGATGGGATGGGATTCCTGGGATGGGATCCCGGGGATGGGATGGAATCCCTGGGATGGCAGGCTATTCCTGGGTTAGGAGTACATCCCTGGGATGGAATGGGATGGGATGGGATTTCATGGGATGGGATGGGATGGGATGGCATCCCTGGGATGGTATGGGATGGCATCCCTGGTATGGGATCCCTGGGATGGGATGCGATGGGACGGGATGGGATGGGGTGGGAAGGGATGGGATGGGCTACAATGGGATGGGATGGGATGGGATGGGATGGGATGGGATGGGATGGGATGGGATGGGATGGGATGGGATGGGATGGGATGGGATGGGATGGGTTGGGATGGGATGGGATGGGATAGGATGGGATGCGATGGGATGGGATAGGATCGCTGGGATGGGATCCCTGGGATGAGATTGGAACCCTGGGATGGGATCCCTGGGATGGGATGGGATGGGGTGGGATGGGATGGGATGGGATGGAAAGGGATGGGATGGGATTGGATGGGATGGCATGGGTTGGGATCGGTTGGGAACCCTGGGATGTGATGGGATGGGACTTGATCCCTGGGATGGGATGAGATGGGATCCCAGGGATGGGATCCCTGGAATGTGATCCCTCGTATGGGATGGGATCCCTGGGATGGGATGGAATCCCTGGGATGGGATCCCGGGGATGGGATGGGTTGGGATGGGATGGGATCCCTGGGATGGGATGGGATGGGATGGGATGGGTTGGGATGGGATGGGATCCCAGGGATGGGATGGGATGGGATTGGATGGGATGGGATGGGATGGGATCCCTGCGCTGGGATGGGATCGGATGGTATCCCTGGGATGGGATACATGGGATGGGATGGGATGGGATGGGATGGGATGGGATGGGATGGGATGGGATGGGATGGGATGGGTTGGGATGGGATGGGATAGGATGGGATGGGATGGGATGGGATGGGATGGGATGGGATGGGGTGGGATGGGATGGGATGGAATGGAATGGGATGGCATGGGATTGGATGGGATGGCATGGGTTGGGATGGGTTGGGAACCCTGGGATGGGATACCTGGGATGGGTTCGGATGGGATTGGATGGGATGGGATGGGATCCCTGGGATGGGATGGGATCCCTGGGATGGGATGGGATCCCTGGGATTAGATCCCTGGGATGGGATGGGATCCCTGGAATGGGATGGGATGCCTGGAATGGGATGGGATGGTATACGATGCCTGGAATGGGAACAGATGGGATGGAATCCCTGGGATGGGATGGAATCCCTGGGATGGGATAGCTGGAATGTGATTGGAACCCTTGGATGGGATGGGATCCCTGGGATGGTATGGAATCCCTAGGATGGTATGGAATCCCTGGGATGGGATGGGATGGGATGGGATGGGATGGGATGGGATGGAAAGGGATGGGATGGGATGGGATGGGATGGAAAGGGATGGGATGGGATGGGATGGGATGGGATCCCTGGGATGGGATGGGATGGGTTTGGATGGGATGGGATCCCTGGGCTGGGATGGGATGGGATGGGATGGGATGCCATGGCATGGGATCCCTGGGATGAGATGGGATGGGATGGGATCCGTGGGATGGGATGAGATGGGATGGGATGGGATGAGATGGGATGGGATGGGATGGGATCCCTGGGTTGGGATTGGTTGGGATGGGATACCTGGGATGGGATGGAATCCCTGGGATGAGATCGCTGGGATGGGATGGGATGGGATGGGATCCCTGTGATGGGATTGCATGGGATGGTATCCCTGGGATGGTGTCCCTCGGATGGGATGGGATGGGATGGGATGGGATGGGATGGGATTGGATGGGATGGGGTGGGATGGTATGGGATTGGCTACAATCGGTTGGGATGGGATGGGATCGATGGGATGGGATGGGATGGAATGGGATCCCTGGGCTGTTATGGAATGGGATCCATGGGATGGGATGGGATACCTGGTATGGGATCCCTAGGATGGCATGGGATGGGATGGGATGGGATGGGATGGGATGGGATGGGGTTGGATGGGATGGCATTCCTGCGATGGGATGGGATCCCTGCGATGGGATCTCCGGGATCGCATGGTATCCAGGGGATGGGATGGGTTGGGATGGGATGGAATCCCTGGGATGGGGTCCCGGGGATGGGATGGGATGGGATCCCTGGGATGGGATGGGATGGGATGGGATCCCTGGGATGGGATCCCTGTAATGTGATCCCTCGTATGGGATGGGATCCCTGAAATGGGATGGAATCCCTGGGATGGGATCCCTGTGATGGGATGGGATTCCTGGGATGGGATCCCGGGGATGGGATGGGATCCCTGGGATGGCAGGCTATTCCTGGGTTAGGAGGACATCCCTGGGATGGAATGGGATGGGATGGGATTTCATGGGATGGGATGGGATGGGATGGCATCCCTGGGATGGGATGGGATGGCATCCCTGGTATGGGATCCCTGGGATGGGATGCGATGGGACGGGATGGGATGGGGTGGGAAGGGATGGGATGGGCTACAATGGGATGGGATGGGATGGGATGCGATGGGATGGGACGGGATGGGATGGGATGGGATGGGATGGGAAGGGATGGGATGGGATGGGATGGGATGGGATGGGTTGGGATGGGATGGGATGGGATAGGATGGGATGGGATGGGATGGGATAGGATCGCTGGGATTGGATCCCTGGGATGAGATTGGAACCCTGGGATGGGATCCCTGGGATGGGATGGGATGGGGTGGGATGGGATGGGATGGAATGGAAAGGGATGGGATGGGATTGGATGGGATGGCATGGGTTGGGATCGGTTGGGAAACCTGGGATGTGATGGGATGGGACTTGATCCCTGGGATGGGATGGGATGGAATCCCTGGGATGGGATCCCGGGGATGGGATGGGTTGGGATGGGATGGGATCCCTGGGATGGGATGGGATGGGATGGGTTGGGATGGGATCCCTGGGATGGGATGGGATCCCTGGAATGGGATCCCTGGAATGGGATCCCAGGGATGGGATGGGATGGGACTGGATGGGATGGGATGGGATGGGATGGGATGGGATCCCTGCGCTGGGATGGGATCGGATGGTATCCCTGGGATGGGATGGGATGGGATGGGATGGGATGGGATGGGATGGGATGGGATGGGATGGGATGGGATGGGATGGGATGGGATGGGATAGGATGGGATGGGATGGGATGGGATGGCATGGGTTGGGATGGGTTGGGATGGGTTGGGAACCCTGGGATGGGATGGGATGGCATGGCATGGGATCCCTGGGATGAGATGGGATGGGATGGGATCCCTGCGATGGGATGGGATGGGATGGGATGGGATGGGATGGGATGGGATGGGATGGGATGGGATGGGATGGGATGGGATGGGGTGGGATGGGATGGGATGGGGTGGGATGGGATGGGATGGAATGGAATGGGATGGGATGGGATTGGATGGGATGGCATGGGTTGGGATGGGTTGGGAACCCTGGGATGGGATACCTGGGATGGGTTCGGATGGGATTGGATGGGATGGGATGGGATCCCTGGGATGGCTTGGGATCCCTGGGATGGGATGTGTTCACTGGGATGGGATGGGATGGGTTTGGATGGGATGGGATCCCTGGGATGGGATGGGATGGCATGGCATGGGATCCCTGGGATGAGATGGGATGGGATGGGATCCCTGCGATGGGATGGGATGGGATGGGATGGGATGGGATGGTATGGTATGGGAAGGTATGGGAATGGGATAGGATGGGATGGGATGGGATGGGATGGGATGGGATGGGATCCCTGCTATGGGATGGGATGGGATCCCTGCTATGGGATGGGATGGGATCCCTGCGCTGGGATGGGATACCTGGGATGGGTTCGGATGGGATTGGATGGGATGGGATGGGATCCCTGGGATGGGATGGGATCCCTGGGATGGGATGTGTTCACTGGGATGGGATGGAATCCCTGGAATGGGATGGGATTCCTGGGATGGGATGGGATGGGATCCCTGGAATGGGATTCCTGGGATGGGATGGGATGGGATCCCTGGGTTGGGATCGAATCCCTGGGATGGCATCCGTGAGATGGGTTGGGATCTCTGACATGGGATCCCTGGCATGGTATGTGATCCCTGGGATGAGATGGGATCCCTGGGATGGGATGGGATGTGATGGGATGGGAAGGGATGGGATGGGAGGGGATGGGATCCCTGGGATTGGATCCCTGGGATGAGATGGAATACCTGGCATGAGATAGCAGGGATGATATGGGATGGGATGGGACGGGATGGGATGGGATGGGATGGGATGGGATGGGATGGGATCCCTGGGATGGGATCCCTGGGATGGGATCCATGGGATGGGATGGGTTGGGATGGGTTGGGAACCGTTTGATGGGATCCTATGGGATCCCTGGGATGAGATGGGATGGGATTGGATCCCTGGGATGGGATGAGATGGGATCCTAGGGATGGGATCCCTGGGATGGGATGGGATGGGATGGGATGGGATGGGATGGGATCCCTGGGATGGAATCCCTGGGATAGGATGGGATCCCTGGAATGGGTTGGGATGGGTTGGAATGGGATGGGATCCCTGGGATGGGTTGGGATCCCTGGGATGGGATCCATGGGATGGGTTACTTGGGATTGGATAGGATCCCTGGGATGGGAGAGGTTGGGATGGGATGGGATGGAATGGGATGGGTTGGGATGGGATGGGATGGGTTGGGATGGGATGGGATCCCTGGGATGGGATGGGATCCCTGGGATGGGATCCCTGGAATGTGATCCCTCGTATGGGATGGGATCCCTGGGATGGGATGGGATCCCTGGGATGGGATAGGATCCCTGGGATGGGATGTGATCCCTGGGATGGGATAGCTGGGATGGGATTGGATCTTTGGGATGGGATGGGTTCCTGGGGAAGGGATCCCGGGGATGGGATGGATGGGATGCCTGGGATGGGAGCAGATCCCTGGGATGGGATGGGATGGGATGGGATGGGATGGGATGGGATGGGACGGGACTTGATGGGATGGGATGGGATCCCGGGGATGGGATGGGATCCCTGGGATGGGATGGGATCCCTGGGATTGGATGGGATCCCTGGGATGGGATGGGATCCCTGGGATGGGATAGGATCCCTGGGATGGGATGTGATCCCTGGGATGGGATAGCTGGGATGGGATTGGATCTTTGGGATGGGATGGGATCCCTGGGATGGTATGAGATCCCTGGGATGTGATCCCTGGGATTGGATAGCTGGGATGGGATTGGATCTTTGGGATGGGATGGGATCCCTGGGATGGTATGAGATCCCTGGGATGGGATCCCTGGGATGGGATAGGATCCCTGGGATGGGATGCCTGGGATGGGATGGGATGGGATGGGATGGGATGGGATGGGATCCCTGGGATGGGATGGGATGGGATGGGATCCCTGGGATGGGATGGGATGGGATGGGATGGGAATGGGATAGGATGGGATTGGTTGCGATGGGATGGGACGGGATGGGATGGGATCCCTGGGATGGGATGGGATCTCTGGGATGGGATGGTATCCCTGGGATGGGATTGGTTGGGATGAGATCCCTGGGATGGGATGGAATACCTGGCATGAGACAGCAGGGATGATTGGGATGGGATGGGATGGGATGGGATGGGATGGGATGGGTTGGGATGGGATGGGATGGGATGGGATGGGATGGGATGGGATCCCTGCTATGGGATGGGATGGGATGGGATCCCTGCGCTGGGATGGGATGGGATCCCTGGGATGGGATACCTGGGATGGGTTCGGATGGGATTGGATGGGATGGGATGGGATCCCTGGGATGGGATGGGATCGCTGGGATGGGATGTGTTCACTGGGATGGGATGGAATCCCTGGAATGGGATGGGATGGGATTCCCGGGATAGGATGGGATGGGATCCCTGGGATGGGATCCCTGGAATGTGATCCCTCGTATGGGATGGGATCCCTGGGATGGGATGGGATCCCTGGGATGGGATAGGATCCCTGGGATGGGATGTGATCCCTGGGATGGGATAGCTGGGATGGGATTGGATCTTTGGGATGGGATGGGTTCCTGGGGAAGGGATCCCGGGGATGGGATGGATGGGATGCCTGGGATGGGAGCAGATCCCTGGGATGGGATGGGATGGGATGGGATGGGATGGGATGGGATGGGATGGGATGGGACGGGACTTGATGGGATGGGATGGGATCCCGGGGATGGGATGGGATCCCTGGGATGGGATGGGATCCCTGGGATTGGATGGGATCCCTGGGATGGGATGGGATCCCTGGGATGGGATAGGATCCCTGGGATGGGATGTGATCCCTGGGATGGGATAGCTGGGATGGGATTGGATCTTTGGGATGGGATGGGATCCCTGGGATGGTATGAGATCCCTGGGATGTGATCCCTGGGATTGGATAGCTGGGATGGGATTGGATCTTTGCGATGGGATGGGATCCCTGGGATGGTATGAGATCCCTGGGATGGGATCCCTGGGATGGGATAGGATCCCTGGGATGGGATGCCTGGGATGGGATGGGATGGGATGGGATGGGATGGGATGGGATGGGATGGGATGGGATGGGATGGGATCCCTGGGATGGGATGGGATGGGATGGGATCCCTGGGATGGGATGGGATGGGATGGGATGGGAATGGGATAGGATGGGATTGGTTGCGATGGGATGGGACGGGATGGGATGGGATCCCTGGGATGGGATGGGATCTCTGGGATGGGATGGTATCCCTGGGATGGGATTGGTTGGGATGAGATCCCTGGGATGGGATGGAATACCTGGCATGAGACAGCAGGGATGATTGAGATGGGATGGGATGGGATGGGTTGGGATGGGATGGGATGGGATGGGATGGGATGGGATGGGATCCCTGCTATGGGATGGGATGGGATGGGATCCCTGCGCTGGGATGGGATGGGATCCCTGGGATGGGATACCTGGGATGGGTTCGGATGGGATTGGATGGGATGGGATGGGATCCCTGGGATGGGATGGGATCGCTGGGATGGGATGTGTTCACTGGGATGGGATGGAATCCCTGGAATGGGATGGGATGGGATTCCCGGGATAGGATGGGATGGGATCCCTGGAATGGGATACCTGGGATGGGATGGGATCCCTGGGTTGGGAACGAATCCCTGGGATGGCATCCGTGAGATGGGATGGGATCTCTGACATGGGATCCCTGGAATGGGATACCTGGGATCGGTTCGGATGGGATTGGATGGGATGGGATGGGATCCCTGGGATGGGATGGGATCCCTGGGATGGGATGTGTTCACTGGGATGGGATGGAATCCCTGGAATGGGATGGGATTCCTGGGATGGGATGGGATGGGATCCCTGGAATGGGATACCTGGGATGGGATCCCTGGGTTGGGAACGAATCCCTGGGATGGCATCTGTGAGATGGGATGGGATCTCTGACATGGGATCCCTGGCATGGGATGTGATCCCTGGGATTAGATGGGATGGGATGGAATGGAATTGGATCCCTGGGATGGGATGGGATCCCTGGGATGTTATCCCTGGGATGGGATGGGATCCCTGGGATGGGATGGGATGGGAAGGGATGGGATGGGAGGGGATGGGATCCCTGGGATTGGATCCCTGGGATGAGATGGAATACCTGGCATGAGATAGCAGGGATGATATGGGATGGGATGGGACGGGATGGGATGGGATGGGATGGGATGGGATGGGATAGGACGGGATGGGATGGGATGGGATGGGATGGGATGGGATGGGATGCGATGGGATGGGATGGGATGCGATGGGATGGGATGCGATGGGATGGGATCGCTGGGATGGGATGGGATCCCAGGTATGGGATGGGATCCCTGGGATGGGATCCCTGGGATGGGATGTGTTCACTGGGATGGGATGGAATCCCTGGAATGGGATGGGATGGGATTCCTGGGATGGGATGGGATGGGATGGGATCCCTGGAATGGGATTCCTGGGATGGAATGGGATCCCTGGGTTGGGATCGAATCCCTGGGATGGCATCCGTGAGATGGGATGGGATCTCTGACATGGGATCCCTGGCATGGGATGGGATCTCTGTCATGGGATCCCTGGCATGGGATGTGATCCCTGGGATGAGATGGGATGGGATGGGATGGAATTGGATCCCTGGGATGGGATGGGATGGGATGGGATCCCTGGGATGTTATCCCTGGGATGGGATGGGATCCCTGGGATGGGATGGGATCTCTGGGATGGGATGGGATGGGATCCCTGGGATTGGATCCCTGGGATGAGATGGAATACCTGGCATGAGATAGCAGGGATGATATTGGATGGGATGGGATGGGATCTCTGGGATGGGATGGTATCCCTGGGATGGGATTGGTTGGGATGAGATCCCTGGGATGGGATGGAATACCTGGCATGAGACAGCAGGGATGATTGGGATGGGATGGGATGGGATGGGTTGGGATGGGATGGGATGGGATGGGATGGGATGGGATGGGATGGGATGGGATGGCATGGCATGGCATGGGATCCCTGGGATGAGATGGGCTGGGATGGGATCCCTGGGATGGGATGGGATGGGAATGGGATAGGATGGGATTGGTTGCGATGGGATGGGACGGGATGGGATGGGATCCCTGGGATGGGATGGGATCTCTGGGATGGGATGGTATCCCTGGGATGGGACTGGTTGGGATGGGATCCCTGGGATGGGATGGAATACCTGGCATGAGATAGCAGGGATGATTGGGATGGGATGGGATGGGATGGGATGGGATGGGATGGGATGGGATGGGATGGGATGGGATCCCTGCTATGGGATGGGATGGGATGGGATCCCTGCGCTGGGATGGGATGGGATCCCTGGGATGGGATACCTGGGATGGGTTCGGATGGGATTGGATGGGATGGGATGGGATCCCTGGGATGGGATGGGATCCCTGGGATGGGATGGGATCCCTGGGATGGGATGTGTTCACTGGGATGGGATGGAATCCCTGGAATGGGATGGGATGGGATTCCTGGGATGGGATGGGATGGGATCCCTGGAATGGGATACCTGGGATGGGATGGGATCCCTGGGTTGGGAACGAATCCCTGGGATGGCATCCGTGAGATGGGATGGGATCTCTGACATGGGATCCCTGGAATGGGATACCTGGGATCGGTTCGGATGGGATTGGATGGGATGGGATGGGATCCCTGGGATGGGATGTGTTCACTGGGATGGGATGGAATCCCTAGAATGGGATGGGATGGGATTCCTGGGATGGGATGGGATGGGATCCCTGGAATGGGATACCTGGAATCGGTTCGGATGGGATTGGATGGGATGGGATGGGATCCCTGGGATGGGATGGGATCCCTGGGATGGGATGTGTTCACTGGGATGGGATGGAATCCCTGGAATGGGATGGGATGGGATGGGATTCCTGGGATGGGATGGGATGGGATCCCTGGAATGGGATACCTGGGATGGGATGGGATCCCTGGGTTGGGAACGAATCCCTGGGATGGCATCTGTGAGATGGGATGGGATCTCTGACATGGGATCCCTGGCATGGGATGTGATCCCTGGGATTAGATGGGATGGGATGGAATGGAATTGGATCCCTGGGATGGGATGGGATCCCTGGGATGTTATCCCTGGGATGGGATGGGATCCCTGGGATGGGATGGGATGGGATGGGAAGGGATGGGATGGGAGGAGATGGGATCCCTGGGATTGGATCCCTGGGATGAGATGGAATACCTGGCATGAGATAGCAGGGATCATATGGGATGGGATGGGACGGGATGGGATGGGATGGGATGGGATCCATGGGATGGGATGGGTTGGGATGGGATTGGATCTTTGGGATGGGATGGGATGGGATCCCAGGGATGGGAACAGATGAAATGGGATCCCTCGGATGGGATGGAATCCCTGGGATGGGATAGCTGGGAAGGGATGGTATCCCTGGAATGGGATGGGATGGAATGGGTTGGGATGGGATGGGATCCCTGGGATGGGATGGGATCCCTGGGATGGGAACAGATGAAATGGGATCCCCGGGATGGGATGGAATCCCTGGGATGGGATAGCTGGGATGGGATGGGATCCCTGGGATGGGATGGGATGGCATGGCATGGGATCCCTGGGATGAGATGGGATGGGATGGGAATGGGATAGGATGGGATTGGTTGCGATGGGATGGGACGGGATGGGATGGGATCCCTGGGATGGGATGGGATCTCTGGGATGGGATGGTATCCCTGGGATGGGATTGGTTGGGATGGGATCCCTGGGATGGGATGGAATACCTGGCATGAGATAGCAGGGATGATTGGGATGGGATGGGATGGGATGGGATGGGATGGGATGGGATGGGATGGGATCCCTGCGCTGGGATGGGATGGGATCCCTGGGATGGGATACCTGGGATGGGTTCGGATGGGATTGGATGGGATGGGATGGGATCCCTGGGATGGCATGGGATCCCTGGGATGGGATGTGTTCACTGGGATGGGATGGAATCCCTGGAATGGGATGGGATGGGATTCCTGGAATGGGATGGGATGGGATCCCTGGAATGGGATACCTGGGATGGGATGGGATCCCTGGGTTGGGAACGAATCCCTGGGATGGCATCTGTGAGATGGGATGGGATCTCTGACATGGGATCCCTGGAATGGGATACCTGGGATCGGTTCGGATGGGATTGGATGGGATGGGATCCCTGGAATGGGATGTGTTCACTGGGATGGGATGGAATCCCTGGAATGGGATGGGATGGGATTCCTGGGATGGGATGGGATGGGATCCCTGGAATGGGATACCTGGAATCGGTTCGGATGGGATTGGATGGGATGGGATGGGATCCCTGGGATGGGATGGGATCCCTGGGATGGGATGTGTTCACTGGGATGGGATGGAATCCCTGGAATGGGATGGGATGGGATGGGATTCCTGGGATGGGATGGGATCCCTGGAATGGGATACCTGGGATGGGATGGGATGGGATCCCTGGGTTGGGAACGAATCCCTGGGATGGCATCTGTGAGATGGGATGGGATCTCTGACATGGGATCCCAGGCATGGGATGTGATCCCTGGGATTAGATGGGATGGGATGGAATGGAATTGGATCCCTGGGATGGGATGAGATCCCTGGGATGTTATCCCTGGGATGGGATGGGATCCCTGGGATGGGATGGGATGGGAAGGGATGGGATGGGAGGAGATGGGATCCCTGGGATTGGATCCCTGGGATGAGATGGAATACCTGGCATGACATAGCAGGGATGATATGGGATGGGATGGGACGGGATGGGATGGGATGGGATGGGATGGGATGGGCTGGGATCCATGGGATGGGATGGGTTCACTGGGATGGGATGGAATCCCTGGAATGGGATGGGATGGGATGGGATTCCTGGGATGGGATGGGATGGGATCCCTGGAATGGGATACCTGGGATGGGATGGGATCCCTGGGTTGGGAACGAATCCCTGGGATGGCATCTGTGAGATGGGATGGGATCTCTGACATGGGATCCCTGGCATGGGATGTGATCCCTGGGATTAGATGGGATGGGATGGAATGGAATTGGATCCCTGGGATGGGATGGGATCCCTGGGATGTTATCCCTGGGATGGGATGGGATCCCTGGGATGGGATGGGATGGGAAGGGATGGGATGGGAGGAGATGGGATCCCTGGGATTGGATCCCTGGGATGAGATGGAATACCTGGCATGAGATAGCAGGGATCATATGGGATGGGATGGGACGGGATGGGATGGGATGGGATGGGATCCATGGGATGGGACGGGTTGGGATGGGATTGGATCTTTGGGATGGGATGGGATCCCAGGGATGGGAACAGATGAAATGGGATCCCTCGGATGGGATGGAATCCCTGGGATGGGATAGCTGGGAAGGGATGGTATCCCTGGAATGGGATGGGATGGAATGGGTTGGGATGGGATGGGATCCCTGGGATGGGATGGGATCTCTGGGATGGGATGGTATCCCTGGGATGGGATTGGTTGGGATGGGATCCCTGGGATGGGATGGAATACCTGGCATGAGATAGCAGGGATGATTGGGATGGGATGGGATGGGATGGGATGGGATGGGATGGGATGAGATGGGATGGGATGGGATGGGATGGGATGGGATGGGATGGGATGGGATCCCTGCGCTGGGATGGGATGGGATCCCTGGGATGGGATACCTGGGATGGGTTCGGATGGGATTGGATGGGATGGGATGGGATCCCTGGGATGGCATGGGATCCCTGGGATGGGATGTGTTCACTGGGATGGGATGGAATCCCTGGAATGGGATGGGATGGGATTCCTGGGATGGGATGGGATGGGATCCCTGGAATGGGATACCTGGGATGGGATGGGATCCCTGGGTTGGGAACGAATCCCTGGGATGGCATCTGTGAGATGGGATGGGATCTCTGACATGGGATCCCTGGAATGGGATGGGATGGGATCCCTGGAATGGGATACCTGGGATGGGATGGGATCCCTGGGTTGGGAACGAATCCCTGGGATGGCATCTGTGAGATGGGATGGGATCTCTGACATGGGATCCCTGGAATGGGATACCTGGGATCGGTTCGGATGGGATTGGATGGGATGGGATCCCTGGAATGGGATGTGTTCACTGGGATGGGATGGAATCCCTGGAATGGGATGGGATGGGATTCCTGGGATGGGATGGGATGGGATCCCTGGAATGGGATACCTGGAATCGGTTCGGATGGGATTGGATGGGATGGGATGGGATCCCTGGGATGGGATGGGATCCCTGGGATGGGATGTGTTCACTGGGATGGGATGGAATCCCTGGAATGGGATGGGATGGGATGGGATTCCTGGGATGGGATGGGATCCCTGGAATGGGATACCTGGGATGGGATGGGATGGGATCCCTGGGTTGGGAACGAATCCCTGGGATGGCATCTGTGAGATGGGATGGGATCTCTGACATGGGATCCCAGGCATGGGATGTGATCCCTGGGATTAGATGGGATGGGATGGAATGGAATTGGATCCCTGGGATGGGATGAGATCCCTGGGATGTTATCCCTGGGATGGGATGGGATCCCTGGGATGGGATGGGATGGGAAGGGATGGGATGGGAGGAGATGGGATCCCTGGGATTGGATCCCTGGGATGAGATGGAATACCTGGCATGACATAGCAGGGATGATATGGGATGGGATGGGACGGGATGGGATGGGATGGGATGGGATGGGATGGGCTGGGATCCATGGGATGGGATGGGTTCACTGGGATGGGATGGAATCCCTGGAATGGGATGGGATGGGATGGGATTCCTGGGATGGGATGGGATGGGATCCCTGGAATGGGATACCTGGGATGGGATGGGATCCCTGGGTTGGGAACGAATCCCTGGGATGGCATCTGTGAGATGGGATGGGATCTCTGACATGGGATCCCTGGCATGGGATGTGATCCCTGGGATTAGATGGGATGGGATGGAATGGAATTGGATCCCTGGGATGGGATGGGATCCCTGGGATGTTATCCCTGGGATGGGATGGGATCCCTGGGATGGGATGGGATGGGAAGGGATGGGATGGGAGGAGATGGGATCCCTGGGATTGGATCCCTGGGATGAGATGGAATACCTGGCATGAGATAGCAGGGATCATATGGGATGGGATGGGACGGGATGGGATGGGATGGGATGGGATCCATGGGATGGGACGGGTTGGGATGGGATTGGATCTTTGGGATGGGATGGGATCCCAGGGATGGGAACAGATGAAATGGGATCCCTCGGATGGGATGGAATCCCTGGGATGGGATAGCTGGGAAGGGATGGTATCCCTGGAATGGGATGGGATGGAATGGGTTGGGATGGGATGGGATCCCTGGGATGGGATGGGATCTCTGGGATGGGATGGTATCCCTGGGATGGGATTGGTTGGGATGGGATCCCTGGGATGGGATGGAATACCTGGCATGAGATAGCAGGGATGATTGGGATGGGATGGGATGGGATGGGATGGGATGGGATGGGATGAGATGGGATGGGATGGGATGGGATGGGATGGGATGGGATGGGATGGGATCCCTGCGCTGGGATGGGATGGGATCCCTGGGATGGGATACCTGGGATGGGTTCGGATGGGATTGGATGGGATGGGATGGGATCCCTGGGATGGCATGGGATCCCTGGGATGGGATGTGTTCACTGGGATGGGATGGAATCCCTGGAATGGGATGGGATGGGATTCCTGGGATGGGATGGGATGGGATCCCTGGAATGGGATACCTGGGATGGGATGGGATCCCTGGGTTGGGAACGAATCCCTGGGATGGCATCTGTGAGATGGGATGGGATCTCTGACATGGGATCCCTGGAATGGGATGGGATGGGATCCCTGGAATGGGATACCTGGGATGGGATGGGATCCCTGGGTTGGGAACGAATCCCTGGGATGGCATCTGTGAGATGGGATGGGATCTCTGACATGGGATCCCTGGAATGGGATACCTGGGATCGGTTCGGATGGGATTGGATGGGATGGGATCCCTGGAATGGGATGTGTTCACTGGGATGGGATGGAATCCCTGGAATGGGATGGGATGGGATTCCTGGGATGGGATGGGATGGGATCCCTGGAATGGGATACCTGGAATCGGTTCGGATGGGATTGGATGGGATGGGATGGGATCCCTGGGATGGGATGGGATCCCTGGGATGGGATGTGTTCACTGGGATGGGATGGAATCCCTGGAATGGGATGGGATGGGATGGGATTCCTGGGATGGGATGGGATCCCTGGAATGGGATACCTGGGATGGGATGGGATGGGATCCCTGGGTTGGGAACGAATCCCTGGGATGGCATCTGTGAGATGGGATGGGATCTCTGACATGGGATCCCAGGCATGGGATGTGATCCCTGGGATTAGATGGGATGGGATGGAATGGAATTGGATCCCTGGGATGGGATGAGATCCCTGGGATGTTATCCCTGGGATGGGATGGGATCCCTGGGATGGGATGGGATGGGAAGGGATGGGATGGGATGGGATGGGATGCTATGGGATGGGCTGGGATCCATGGGATGGGATGGGTTGGGATGGGATTGGATCCTTGGGATGGGATGGGATGGGATCCCAGGGATGGGAACAGATGAAATGGGATCCCTCGGATGGGATGGAATCCCTGGGATGGGATAGCTGGGAAGGGATGGTATCCCTGGAATGGGATGGGATGGAATGGGTTGGGATGGGATGGGATCCCTGGGATGGGATGGGATCCCTGGGATGGGAACAGATGAAATGGGATCCCCGGGATGGGATGGAATCCCTGGGATGGGATAGCTGGGATGGGATGGGATCCCTGGGATGGGATGGGATCCCTGGGATGGGATCTCTGGTATGGGTTGGGATCGCTGGGATTGGATCCCTGGGATGGGATGGGATCCCTGGGATGGGATGGGATCCCTGGAAAGGGAAGGGATGGGATTCCTGGGTTGGGAATGGATGGGATCCCTTGGATGGGACGGGGTGGGATAGGATACCTGGGATGGGAACAGATGGGATAGGATCCCTGGGATGGGATGGAATCCCTGGGATGGGATAGCTGGGATGGGATTGGATCCCTGGGATGGGATGGGATCCCTGGGATGGTATGAGATCCCTGGGATGGGATCGCTGGGATGGGATAGGATCCCTGGGATGGGATGGGATGGGATGGGTTTGGATGGGATGGGATCCCTGGGATGGGATGGGATGGCATGGCATGGCATCGCTGGGATGAGATGGGCTGGGATGGGATCCCTGGGATGGGATGGGATGGGATGGCATGGCATGGGATCCCTGGGATGAGATGGGCTAGGATGGGATCCCTGGGATGGGATGGGATGGGAATGGGATAGGATGGGATGGGTTGGGATGGGATGGAATGGGATGGGATCCCTGGGATGGGATGGGATCCCTGGGATGGGATGGGATGGTATCCCTGGGATGGGATTGGTTGGGATGGGATCCCTGGGATGGGATGGAATACCTGGCATGAGACAGCAGGGATGATATGGGATGGGATGGGATGGGATGGGATGGGATGGGATGGGATCCCTGCTATGGGATGGCATGGGATCCCTGCGCTGGGATGGGATGGGATCCCTGGGATGGGATACCTGGGATGGGTTCGGATGGGATTGGATGGGATGGGATCCCTGGGATGGGATGTGTTCACTGGGATGGGATGGAATCCCTGGAATGGGATGGGATCCCTGGGATGGGATGTGTTCACTGGGATGGGATGGAATCCCTGGAATGGGATGGGATGGGATTCCTGGGATGGGATGGGATGGGATCCCTGGAATGGGATACCTGGGATGGGATGGGATGGGATCCCTGGGTTGGGGACGAATCCCTGGGATGGCATCCCTGAGATGGGATGGGATCTCTGACATGGGATCCCTGGCATGGGATGTGATCCCTGGGATTAGATGGGATGGGATGGAAAGGAATTGGATCCCTGGGATGGGATGGGATCCCTGAGATGTTATCCCTGGGATGGGATGGGATCCCTGGGATGGGATGGAATCCCTGGCATGGGATAGTTGGGATGGGATGGTATCCCTGGAATGGGATGGGATGGGATGGGATGGGATAGGATGGGATGGGATGGGATGGGATGGGATGGGATGGGATGGGATGGGATGGGATGCGATGGGATGGGATGCGATGGGATGGGATCCCTGGGATGGGATGGGATCCCAGGTATGGGATGGGATCCCTGGGATGGGATCCCTGGGATGGGATGTGTTCACTGGGATGGGATGGAATCCCTGGAATGGGATGGGATGGGATTCCTGGGATGGGATGGGATGGGATGGGATCCCTGGAATGGGATTCCTGGGATGGAATGGGATCCCTGGGTTGGGATCGAATCCCTGGGATGGCATCCGTGAGATGGGATGGGATCTCTGACATGGGATCCCTGGCATGGGATGGGATCTCTGTCATGGGATCCCTGGCATGGGATGTGATCCCTGGGATGAGATGGGATGGGATGGGATGGAATTGGATCCCTGGGATGGGATGGGATGGGATCCCTGGGATGTTATCCCTGGGATGGGATGGGATCCCTGGGATGGGATGGGATCTCTGGGATGGGATGGGATGGGATGGGATGGGAGGGGATGGGATCCCTGGGATTGGATCCCTGGGATGAGATGGAATACCTGGCATGAGATAGCAGGGATGATATGGGATGGGATGGGACGGGATGGGATGGGATGGGATGGGATGGGATCCCTGGGATGGGATGGGATGGCATGGCATGGGATCCCTGGGATGAGATGGGCTGGGATGGGATCCCTGGGATGGGATGGGATGGGATGGGAATGGGATAGGATGGGATTGGTTGCGATGGGATAGGACGGGATGGGATGGGATCCCTGGGATGGGATGGGATCTCTGGGATGGGATGGTATCCCTGGGATGGGATTGGTGGGGATGGGATCCCTGGGATGGGATTGAATACCTGGAATGAGATAGGAGGGATGATTGGGATGGGATGGGATGGGATGGGATGGGATGGGATGGGATGGGATGGGATGGGATGGGATGGGATCCCTGCTATGGGATGGGATGGGATCCCTGCGCTGGGATGGGATGGGATCCCTGGGATGGGATACCTGGGATGGGTTCGGATGGGATTGGATGGGATGGGATCCCTGGGATGGGATGGGATCGCTGGGATGGGATGTGTTCACTGGGATGGGATGGAATCCCTGGAATGGGATGGGATCCCTGGTCTGGGATGGGATCCCTGGGATGGGATGTGTTCACTGGGATGGGATGGAATCCCTGGAATGGGATGGGATGGGATTCCTGGGATGGGATGGGATGGGATCCCTGGAATGGGATACCTGGGATGGGATGGGATCCCTGGGTTGGGAACGAATCCCTGGGATGGCATCCGTGAGATGGGATGGGATATCTGACATGGGATCCCTGGAATGGGATACCTGGGATCGGTTCGGATGGGATTGGATGGGATGGGATGGGATCCCTGGGATGGGATGGGATCCCTGGGATGGGGACGAATCCCTGGGATGGCATCCGTGAGATGGGATGGGATCTCTGACATGGGATCCCTGGCATGGGATGTGATCCCTGGGATTAGATGGGATGGGATGGAATGGAATTGGATCCCTGGGATGGGATGGGATCTCTGACATGGGATCCCTGGCATGGGAAGTGATCCCTGGGATTAGATGGGATGGGATGGGATGGGAGGGGATGGGATCCCTGGGATTGGATCCCTGGGATGAGATGGAATACCTGGCATGAGATAGCAGGGATGATATGAGATGGGATGGGACGGGATGGGATGGGATGGGATCCGTGGGATGGTATGGGATCCCTGGCATGGGATCCCTGGGATGGGATCCATGGGATGGGATGGGTTGGGATGGGTTGGGAACCGTTTGACGGGATCTTATGGGATCCCTGGGATGAGATGGGATGAGATGGGATCCTAGGGATGGGATCCCTGGAATGTGATCCCTCGTATGGGATGGGATCCCTGGGATGGGATGGAATCCCTGGGATGGGATCCCGGGGATGGGATGGGATGACTGGTATGGGATTCCTGGGATGGGATCCCTGAGATGGGATGGGATGGGATGGGATCCCTGGGATGGGATGGGATCCCTGGGACGGCATGGGATGGGATGGGATGGGATGGGATGGGATGGGATGGGATGGGATGGGATGGGATGGGATGGGATGGGATGGGATGGGATGGAATGGGATGGAATGGGATGGGATCCCTGGGATGGGAACAGATGAAATGGGATCCCTGGAATGGGATGGAATCCCTGGGATGGGACAGCTGGGAAGGGATGGTATCCCTGGAATGGGATGGGATGGGATGGGATGGGTTGGGATGGGATGGGATCACTGGGATGGGATGGGATGGGATCCCTGGGATGGGAACAGATGAAATGGAATCCCCGGGATGGGATGGAATCCCTGGGATGGGATAGATGGGATGGGATGGGATCCCAGGGATGGGATGGGATCCCTGGGATGAGTTGGGATCCCTGGGATGGGATGGGATGGGATGGGAATGGGATAGGATGGGATGGGATGGGATGGGATGGGATGGGATCCCTGGGATGGGATGGGATGGGATGGCATGGCATGGGATCCCTGGGATGAGATGGGCTGGGATGGGATCCCTGGGATGGGATGGGATGGGATGGTATGGGATGGGTTGGGATGGGATTGGTTGGGATGGGATCCCTGGGATGGGATGGAATCCCTGGGATGGGATAGCTGGGATGGGATGGGATCCCTGGGAAGGGATCCCGGGGATGGGATGGGATGGGATGCCTGGGATGGGATGGGATCCCTGGGATGGGATGGGATCCCTGGAATGGGATGGGATCCCTGGAAAGGGAAGGGATGGGATTCCTGGGTTGGGAATGGATGGGTTCCCTTGGATGGGACGGGATGGGATAGGATACATGGGATGGGAACAGATGGGATGGGATCCCTGGGATGGGATGTAATCGCTGGGATGGGATAGCTGGGATGGGATTGGATCCCTGGGATGGGATGGGATAGCTGGGATGGGATTGGATCCCTGGGATGGAATGGGATCCCAGGGATGGGATGGGATGGGATTGGATGGGATGGGATGTGATGGGATGGGATGGGATCCCTGCGCTGGGATGGGATCGGATGGTATCCCTGGGATGGGATATATGGGATGGGATCGGATGGGATTGGATGGGATGGGATCGGATGGGATGGGATGGGCTAGAATGGGTTGGGATGGGATGGGATCGGTGGGATGGGAGGGGAGGGGATGGGATGGGATGGGATGGGATCCCTGGGATGGGATCCCTGGGATGCGATCCCTGGGATGGAATGGGATCCCTGGGATGGGATCGGATGGGATGGGATGGGATGGGATCCCTGGGATGGAATCCCTGGGATAGGATGGGATCCCTGGAATGGGTTGAGATGGGTTGGAATGGGATGGGATCCCTGGGATGGGATGGGATCCCTGGGATGGGATCCATGGGATGGGTTACTTGGGATGGGATAGGATCCCTGGGATGGGAGAGGATGGGATGGGATGGGATCCCTGGTATGGGATGGGATCCCTGGGAAGGGATCCCGGGGATGGGATGGGATGGGATGCCTGGGATGGGAGCAGATCCCTGGGATGGGATGGGATGGGATGGGATGGGATGAGATGGGATGGGATGGGATGGGATCCCTGGGATGGGATGGGATGCCTGGGATGGGATGGGATGGGATCCCTGGGATGGGATTGGTTGGGATGGGATACCTGGGATGGGATGGAATACCTGGCATGAGATAGCAGGGATGATTGGGATGGGATGGGATGGGATGGGATGGGATCCCTGCTATGGGATGGGATGGGATCCCTGCGCTGGGATGGGATGGGATCCCTGGGATGGGATGTGTTCACTGGGATGGGAAGGGACCCCTGGAATGGGATGGGATGGGATACGTGGGACGGGATGGGATCCCATGGATGGGATGGGATGGGATGGGATCCCTGCGATGGGATGGGATGGTATGGTATCCCTGGGATGGTGTCCCTGGGATGGGATGGGATGGGATGGGATTGGCTACAATGGGTTGGGATGGGATGGGATCGATGGGATGGGATGGGATGGGATGGAATGGGATCCCTGGGATGGTACGGAATGGGATCCCTGGGATGGGATGGGATTCCTGGTATGGGATCCCTGGGATGGGATGGAATGGGATGGGATGGGGTAGGATGGGATGGGACGGGTTGGGATGGGATGGGATCCCTGCGATGGGATGGGATCCCTGGGATGGGATCTCTGGGATCGGATGGGATCGATGGGATGGGATGGGTTGGGATGGGATGGAATCCCTGGGATGGGGACCCGGGGATGGGATGGGATCCCTGGGATGAGATCCCTGGGGTGGGATCCCAGGCATGGGATGGGATGGGATGGGACGGGATGGGATGGGATCCCTGCGATAGGATGGGATCCCTGGGATGGGATGGGATGGCATGGCATGGCATCGCTGGGATGAGATGGGCTGGGATGGGATCCCTGGGATGGGATGGGATGGCATGGCATGGCATGGGATCCCTGGGATGAGATGGGCTAGGATGGGATCCCTGGGATGGGATGGGATGGGAATGGGATAGGATGGGATGGGTTGGGATGGGATGGAATGGGATGGGATCCCTGGAATGGGATGGGATCCCTGGGATGGGATGGGATGGTATCCCTGGGATGGGATTGGTTGGGATGGGATCCCTGGGATGGGATGGAATACCTGGCATGAGACAGCAGGGATGATATGGGATGGGATGGGATGGGATGGGATGGGATGGGATGGGATGGGATGGGATGGGATCCCTGCTATGGGATGGCATGGGATCCCTGCGCTGGGATGGGATGGGATCCCTGGGATGGGATACCTGGGATGGGTTCGGATGGGATTGGATGGGATGGGATCCCTGGGATGGGATGTGTTCACTGGGATGGGATGGAATCCCTGGAATGGGATGGGATCCCTGGGATGGGATGTGTTCACTGGGATGGGATGGAATCCCTGGAATGGGATGGGATGGGATTCCTGGGATGGGATGGGATGGGATCCCTGGAATGGGATACCTGGGATGGGATGGGATGGGATCCCTGGGTTGGGGACGAATCCCTGGGATGGCATCCGTGAGATGGGATGGGATCTCTGATATGGGATCCCTGGCATGGGATGTGATCCCTGGGATTAGATGGGATGGGATGGAAAGGAATTGGATCCCTGGGATGGGATGGGATCCCTGAGATGTTATCCCTGGGATGGGATGGGATCCCTGGGATGGGATGGAATCCCTGGCATGGGATAGTTGGGATGGGATGGTATCCCTGGAATGGGATGGGATGGGATGGGATGGGATAGGATGGGATGGGATGGGATGGGATGGGATGGGATGGGATGGGATGGGATGGGATGGGATGGGATGCGATGGGATGGGATGCGATGGGATGGGATGCGATGGGATGGGATCCCTGGGATGGGATGGGATCCCAGGTATGGGATGGGATCCCTGGGATGGGATCCCTGGGATGGGATGTGTTCACTGGGATGGGATGGAATCCCTGGAATGGGATGGGATGGGATTCCTGGGATGGGATGGGATGGGATGGGATCCCTGGAATGGGATTCCTGGGATGGAATGGGATCCCTGGGTTGGGATCGAATCCCTGGGATGGCATCCGTGAGATGGGATGGGATCTCTGACATGGGATCCCTGGCATGGGATGGGATCTCTGTCATGGGATCCCTGGCATGGGATGTGATCCCTGGGATGAGATGGGATGGGATGGGATGGAATTGGATCCCTGGGATGGGATGGGATGGGATCCCTGGGATGTTATCCCTGGGATGGGATGGGATCCCTGGGATGGGATGGGATCTCTGGGATGGGATGGGATGGGATGGGATGGGATGGGATGGGAGGGGATGGGATCCCTGGGATTGGATCCCTGGGATGAGATGGAATACCTGGCATGAGATAGCAGGGATGATATGGGATGGGATGGGACGGGATGGGATGGGATGGGATGGGATGGGATCCCTGGGATGGGATGGGATGGCATGGCATGGGATCCCTGGGATGAGATGGGCTGGGATGGGATCCCTGGGATGGGATGGGATGGGAATGGGATAGGATGGGATTGGTTGCGATGGGATGGGACGGGATGGGATGGGATCCCTGGGATGGGATGGGATCTCTGGGATGGGATGGTATCCCTGGGATGGGATTGGTGGGGATGGGATCCCTGGGATGGGATTGAATACCTGGAATGAGATAGGAGGGATGATTGGGATGGGATGGGATGGGATGGGATGGGATGGGATGGGATGGGATGGGATGGGATGGGATGGGATGGGATGGGATCCCTGCTATGGGATGGGATGGGATCCCTGCGCTGGGATGGGATGGGATCCCTGGGATGGGATACCTGGGATGGGTTCGGATGGGATTGGATGGGATGGGATCCCTGGGATGGGATGGGATCGCTGGGATGGGATGTGTTCACTGGGATGGGATGGAATCCCTGGAATGGGATGGGATCCCTGGTCTGGGATGGGATCCCTGGGATGGGATGTGTTCACTGGGATGGGATGGAATCCCTGGAATGGGATGGGATGGGATTCCAGGGATGGGATGGGATGGGATCCCTGGAATGGGATACCTGGGATGGGATGGGATCCCTGGGTTGGGAACGAATCCCTGGGATGGCATCCGTGAGATGGGATGGGATATCTGACATGGGATCCCTGGAATGGGATACCTGGGATCGGTTCGGATGGGATTGGATGGGATGGGATGGGATCCCTGGGATGGGATGGGATCCCTGGGATGGGGACGAATCCCTGGGATGGAATCCGTGAGATGGGATGGGATCTCTGACATGGGATCCCTGGCATGGGATGTGATCCCTGGGATTAGATGGGATGGGATGGAATGGAATTGGATCCCTGGGATGGGATGGGATCTCTGACATGGGATCCCTGGCATGGGAAGTGATCCCTGGGATTAGATGGGATGGGATGGGATGGGAGGGGATGGGATCCCTGGGATTGGATCCCTGGGATGAGATGGAATACCTGGCATGAGATAGCAGGGATGATATGGGATGGGATGGGACGGGATGGGATGGGATGGGATCCGTGGGATGGTATGGGATCCCTGGCATGGGATCCCTGGGATGGGATCCATGGGATGGGATGGGTTGGGATGGGTTGGGAACCGTTTGACGGGATCTTATGGGATCCCTGGGATGAGATGGGATGAGATGGGATCCTAGGGATGGGATCCCTGGAATGTGATCCCTCGTATGGGATGGGATCCCTGGGATGGAATGGAATCCCTGGGATGGGATCCCGGGGATGGGATGGGATGACTGGTATGGGATTCCTGGGATGGGATCCCTGAGATGGGATGGGATGGGATGGGTTGGGAAGGGATGGGAAGGGGTGGGATGGGCTGGGAAGGGATGGGATGGGATCCCTGGGATGGGATGGGATCCCTGGGACGGCATGGGATGGGATGGGATGGGATGGGATGGGATGGGATGGGATGGGATGGGATGGGATGGGATGGGATGGAATGGGATGGAATGGGATGGGATCCCTGGGATGGGAACAGATGAAATGGGATCCCTGGGATGGGATGGAATCCCTGGGATGGGACAGCTGGGAAGGGATGGTATCCCTGGAATGGGATGGGATGGGATGGGATGGGTTGGGATGGGATGGGATCCCTGGGATGGGATGGGATGGGATGGGATCCCTGGGATGGGAACAGATGAAATGGAATCCCCGGGATGGGATGGAATCCCTGGGATGGGATAGATGGGATGGGATGGGATCCCAGGGATGGGATGGGATCCCTGGGATGAGTTGGGATCCCTGGGATGGGATGGGATGGGATGGGATGGGAATGGGATAGGATGGGATGGGATGGGATGGGATGGGATGGGATGGGATGGGATGGGATCCCTGGGATGGGATGGGATGGCATGGCATGGGATCCCTGGGATGAGATGGGCTGGGATGGGATCCCAAGGATGGGATGGGATGGGATGGTATGGGATGGGTTGGGATGGGATTGGTTGGGATGGGATCCCTGGGATGGGATGGAATCCCTGGGATGGGATAGCTGGGATGGGATGGGATCCCTGGGAAGGGATACCGGGGATGGGATGGGATGGGATCCCTGGGATGGGATGGGATCCCTGGGATGGGATGGGATCCCTGGAATGGGATGGGATCCCTGGAAAGGGAAGGGATGGGATTCCTGGGTTGGGAATGGATGGGTTCCCTTGGATGGGACGGGATGGGATAGGATACATGGGATGGGAACAGATGGGATGGGATCCCTGGGATGGGATGTAATCGCTGGGATGGGATAGCTGGGATGGGATTGGATCCCTGGGATGGGATGGGATAGCTGGGATGGGATTGGATCCCTGGGATGGAATGGGATCCCAGGGATGGGATGGGATGGGATTGGATGGGATGGGATGGGATGGGATGGGATGGGATCCCTGCGCTGGGATGGGATCGGATGGTATCCCTGGGATGGGATACATGGGATGGGATCGGATGGGATGGGATGGGCTAGAATGGGTTGGGATGGGATGGGATCGGTGGGATGGGAGGGGAGGGGATGGGATGGGATGGGATGGGATCCCTGGGATGGGATCCCTGGGATGCGATCCCTGGGATGGAATGGGATCCCTGGGATGGGATCGGATGGGATCCCTGGGATGGAATCCCTGGGATAGGATGGGATCCCTGGAATGGGTTGAGATGGGTTGGAATGGGATGGGATCCCTGGGATGGGATGGGATCCCTGGGATGGGATCCATGGGATGGGTTACTTGGGATGGGATAGGATCCCTGGGATGGGAGAGGATGGGATGGGATGGGATCCCTGGTATGGGATGGGATCCCTGGGAAGGGATCCCGGGGATGGGATGGGATGGGATCCCTGGGATGGGAGCAGATCCCTGGGATGGGATGGGATGGGATGGGATGGGATGGGATGGGATGAGATGGGATGGGATGGGATGGGATCCCTGGGATGGGATGGGATGCCTGGGATGGGATGGGATGGGATCCCTGGGATGGGATTGGTTGGGATGGGATACCTGGGATGGGATGGAATACCTGGCATGAGATAGCAGGGATGATTGGGATGGGATGGGATGGGATGGGATGGGATGGGATGGGATGGGATGGGATGGGATGGGATCCCTGCTATGGGATGGGATGGGATCCCTGCGCTGGGATGGGATGGGATCCCTGGGATGGGATGTGTTCACTGGGATGGGAAGGGACCCCTGGAATGGGATGGGATGGGATACGTGGGACGGGATGGGATCCCATGGATGGGATGGGATGGGATGGGATGGGATCCCTGCGATGGGATGGGATGGTATGGTATCCCTGGGATGGTGTCCCTGGGATGGGATGGGATGGGGTGGGATGGGATGGGATTGGCTACAATGGGTTGGGATGGGATGGGATCGATGGGATGGGATGGGATGGGATGGAATGGGATCCCTGGGATGGTAC
This sequence comes from Sturnus vulgaris, assembly GCF_052056855.1. Lineage (NCBI taxonomy): Eukaryota > Metazoa > Chordata > Aves > Passeriformes > Sturnidae > Sturnus > Sturnus vulgaris. The sequence goes on from NC_142282.1 coordinate 13,766,684, forward strand.
GGAATGGGATCCCTGGGATGGGATGGGATTCCTGGTATGGGATCCCTGGGATGGGATGGAATGGGATGGGATGGGGTAGGATGGGATGGGACGGGTTGGGATGGGATGGGATCCCTGCGATGGGATGGGATCCCTGGGATGGGATCTCTGGGATCGGATGGGATCGATGGGATGGGATGGGTTGGGATGGGATGGAATCCCTGGGATGGGGACCCGGGGATGGGATGGGATCCCTGGGATGAGATCCCTGGGGTGGGATCCCAGGCATGGGATGGGATGGGATGGGATGGGATGGAATGGGATGGGATCCCTGCGATAGGATGGGATCCCTGGGATGGGATCTCTGGGATCGGATGGGATCAATGGGATGGGATGGGTTGGGATGGGATGGAATTCCTGGGATGGGGACCCGGGGATGGGATGGGATCCCTGGGATGGGATCCCTGGGATGGGATGGGATGGGATGGGATTGGATGGGATGGGATGGGATGGGATCCCTGCGCTGGGATCCCTGCGCTGGGATGGGATCGGATGGTATCCCTGGGATGGGATACATGGGATGGGATTGGATGGAATTGGATGGGATGGGATCGGATGGGATGGGCTAGAATGGGTTGGGATGGGATGGGATCGATGGGATGGGAGGGGAGGGGATGGGATGGGATGGGATGGGATGGGATGGGATCCCTGGGATGGGATCGAATGGGATGGGATCCCTGGGATGGGATGGGATCCCTGGGATGGGATCCCTGCGATGGGTTGGGATGGGATGGGATGGGATGGAATGGGATGGGATGGGATCCCTGAAATGGGATGGGATGGGATGGGATGGGATGGGATCCCTGGGATGGAATCCCTGGGATAGGATGGGATCCCTGGAATGGGTTGGGATGGGTTGGAATGGGATGGGATCCCTGGGATGGGTTGGGATCCCTGGGATGGGATCCATGGGATGGGTTACTTGGGATTGGATAGGATCCCTGGGATGGGAGAGGTTGGGATGGGATGGGATGGAATGGGATGGGCTGGGATGGGATGGGATGGGTTGGGATGGGATGGGATCCCTGGGATGGGATGGGATCCTTGGGATGGGATCCCTGGAATGTGATCCCTCGTATGGGATGGGATCCCTGGGATGGGATGGGATCCTTGGGATGGGATAGGATCCCTGGGATGGGATGTGATCCCTGGGATGGGATAGCTGGGATGGGATTGGATCTTTGGGATGGGATGGGTTCCTGGGGAAGGGATCCCGGGGATGGGATGGATGGGATGCCTGGGATGGGAGCAGATCCCTGGGATGGGATGGGATGGGATGGGATGGGATGGGATGGGATGGGACGGGACTTGATGGGATGGGATGGGATCCCGGGGATGGGATGGGATCCCTGGGATGGGATGGGATCCCTGGGATTGGATGGGATCCCTGGGATGGGATGGGATCCCTGGGATGGGATAGGATCCCTGGGATGGGATGTGATCCCTGGGATGGGATAGCTGGGATGGGATTGGATCTTTGGGATGGGATGGGATCCCTGGGATGGTATGAGATCCCTGGGATGTGATCCCTGGGATTGGATAGCTGGCATGGGATTGGATCTTTGGGATGGGATGGGATCCCTGGGATGGTATGAGATCCCTGGGATGGGATCCCTGGGATGGGATAGGATCCCTGGGATGGGATGCCTGGGATGGGATGGGATGGGATGGGATGGGATGGGATGGGATGGGATGGGATGGGATCCCTGGGATGGGATGGGATGGGATGGGATCCCTGGGATGGAATTCCTGGGATAGGATGGGATCCCTGGAATGGGTTGGGATGGGTTGGAATGGGATGGGATCCGTGGGATGGGTTGGGATCCCTGGGATGGGATCCATGGGATGGGTTACTTGGGATGGGATAGGATCCCTGGGATGGGAGAGGATGGGATGGGATGGGATGGGTTGGGATGGGATGGGATCCCTGGGATGGGATGGGATCCCTGGGATGGGATCCCTGGGATGGGGTGAGATCCCTGGGATGGGATGGAATCCCTGGGATGGGATCCCTGGGATGGGATGGGATCCCTGGGATGGGATGGGATGGGATGGGATGGGATGGGATGGGATGGGATGGGATGGGATGGGATGGGATGGGATGGGATGGGACGGGACTTGATGGGATGGGATGGGATCCCGGGGATGGGATGGGATCCCTGGATTGGGATGGGATCCCTGGGATGGGATCACGGGGATGGAATCCTGGGGATGGGATGGGATGGGATCCCTGGGATGGGATCCCTGGGATGGGATGGGATCCCTGGGATTGGATGGGATCCCTGGGATTGGATGGGATCCCAGGGATGGGATAGGATCCCTGGGATGGGATGTGATCCCTGGGATGGGATAGCTGGGATGGGATTGGATCTTTGGGAAGGGATGGGATCCCTGGGATGGTATGAGATCCCTGGAATGGGATGGGATCCCTGGAAAGGGAAGGGATGGGATTCCTGGGTTGGGAATGGATGGGTTCCCTTGGATGGGACGGGATGGGATAGGATACATGGGATGGGAACAGATGGGATGGGATCCCTGGGATGGGATGTAATCGCTGGGATGGGATAGCTGGGATGGGATTGGATCCCTGGGATGGGATGGGATAGCTGGGATGGGATTGGATGCCTGGGATGGAATGGGATCCCAGGGATGGGATGGGATGGGATTGGATGGGATGGGATGGGATGGGATGGGATGGGATCCCTGCGCTGGGATGGGATCGGATGGTATCCCTGGGATGGGATATATGGGATGGGATCGGATGGGATTGGATGGGATGGGATCGGATGGGATGGGATGGGCTAGAATGGGTTGGGATGGGATGGGATCGGTGGGATGGGAGGGGAGGGGATGGGATGGGATGGGATGGGATCCCTGGGATGGGATCCCTGGGATGGGATCCCTGGGATGGAATGGGATCCCTGGGATGGGATGGGATAGGAATGGGATGGGATGGGATCCCTGGGATGGAATCCCTGGGATAGGATGGGATCCCTGGAATGGGTTGAGATGGGTTGGAATGGGATGGGATCCCTGGGATGGGATGGGATCCCTGGGATGGGATCCATGGGATGGGTTACTTGGGATGGGATAGGATCCCTGGGATGGGAGAGGATGGGATGGGATGGGTTGGGATGGGATGGGATCCCTGGGATGGGACGGGATCCCTGGGATGGGATCCCTGGAATGTGATCCCTCGTATGGGATGGGTTCCCTGGGATGGGATGGGATCCCTGGTATGGGATGGAATCCCTGGGATGGGATCCCTGGGATGGGATGGGATCCCTGGGAAGGGATCCCGGGGATGGGATGGGATGGGATCCCTGGGATGGGAGCAGATCCCTGGGATGGGATGGGATGGGATGGGATGGGATGAGATGGGATGGGATGGGATGGGATCCCTGGGATGGGATGGGATGCCTGGGATGGGATGGGATGGTATCCCTGGGATGGGATTGGTTGGGATGGGATACCTGGGATGGGATGCAATACCTGGCATGAGATAGCAGGGATGATTGGGATGGGATGGGATGGGATGGGATGGGATGGGATGGGATGGGATCCCTGCAATGGGATGGGATGGGATCCCTGCGCTGGGATGGGATGGGATCCCTGGGATGGGATGTGTTCACTGGGATGGGAAGGGACCCCTGGAATGGGATGGGATGGGATACGTGGGACGGGATGGGATCCCATGGATGGGATGGGATGGGATGGGATCCCTGCGATGGGATGGGATGGTATGGTATCCCTGGGATGGTGTCCCTGGGATGGGATGGGATGGGATGGGGTGGGATGGGATGGGATTGGCTACAATGGGTTGGGATGGGATGGGATCGATGGGATGGGATGGGATGGGATGGAATGGGATCCCTGGGATGGTACGGAATGGGATCCCTGGGATGGGATGGGATTCCTGGTATGGGATCCCTGGGATGGGATGGAATGGGATGGGATGGGATGGGGTAGGATGGGATGGGACGGGTTGGGATGGGATGGGATCCCTGCGATGGGATGGGATCCCTGGGATGGGATCTCTGGGATCGGATGGGATCGATGGGATGGGATGGGTTGGGATGGGATGGAATCCCTGGGATGGGGACCCGGGGATGGGATGGGATCCCTGGGATGAGATCCCTGGGATGGGATCCCAGGCATGGGATGGGATGGGATGGGATGGGATGGGATGGGATGGGATGGGATGGGATGGGATCCCTGCGATAGGATGGGATCCCTGGGATGGGATCTCTGGGATCGGATGGGATCAATGGGATGGGATGGGTTGGGATGGGATGGAACCCCTGGGATGGGGACCCGGGGATGGGATGGGATCCCTGGGATGGGATCCCTGGGATGGGATGGGATGGGATGGGATGGGATGGGAGGGGTTGGGATTGGATGGGATGGGATGGGATGGGATCCCTGCGCTGGGATGGGATCGGATGGTATCCCTGGGATGGGATACATGGGATGGGATTGGATGGGATTGGATGGGGTGGGATCGGATGGGATGGGATGGGCTAGAATGGGTTGGGATGGGATGGGATCGATGGGATGGGATCGAATGGGATGGGAGGGGAGGGGATGGGATGGGATGGGATGGGATCCCTGGGATGGGATCGAATGGGATGGGATCCCTGGGATGGGATGGGATCCCTGGGATGGGATGGGATCCCTGGGATGTGATCCCTGCGATGGGTTGGGATGGCATGGGATGGGATGGGATGGGATCCCTGGGATGGAATCCCTGGGATAGGATGGGATCCCTGGAATGGGTTGGGATGGGTTGGAATGGGATGGGATCCCTGGGATGGGTTGGGATCCCTGGCATGGGATCCATGGGATGAGTTACTTGGGATTGGATAGGATCCCTGGGATGGGAGAGGTTGGGATGGGATGGAATGGGATGGGTTGGGATGGGATGGGATGGGTTGGGATGGGATGGGATCCCTGGGATGGGATGGGATCCCTGGGATGGGATCCCTGGAATGTGATCCCTCGTATGGGATGGGATCCCTGGGATGGGATGGGATCCCTGGGATGGGATAGGATCCCTGGAATGGGATAGCTGGGATGGGATTGGATCTTTGGGATGGGATGTGTTCCTGGGGAAGGGATCCCGGGGATGGGATGGATGGGATGCCTGGGATGGGAGCAGATCCCTGGGATGGGATTCGATGGGATGGGATGGGATGGGATGGGATGGGATGGGATGGGATGGGATGGGTTTGCATGGGATGGGATCCCTGGGATGGGATCCCTGGGATGGGATGGGATGGGATGGGATAGGAATGGGATGGGATGGGATGGGTTGGCATGGGATGGGATGGGATGGGATCCCTGAGATGGGATGGGATCCCTGGGATGGGATGGGATCCCTGGAATGGGATGGGATCCCTGGAAAGGGAAGGGATGGGATTCCTGGGTTGGGAATGGATGGGTTCCCTTGGATGGGACGGGATGGGATAGGATACTTGGGATGGGAGCAGATGGGATGGGATCCCTGGGATGGGATGTAATCGCTGGGATGGGATAGCTGGGATGGGATTGGATCCCTGGGATGGGATGGGATCCCTGGGATGGGATGAGATCCCTGGGATGGGATCCCTGGGATGGGATAGGATCCCTGGGATGGTATGCCTGGGATGGGATGGGTTTGGATGGGATGGGATCCCTGGGATGGGATGGGAAGGCATGGCATGGGATCCCTGGGATGAGATGGGCTGGGATGGGATCCCTGGGATGAGATGGGCTGGGATGGGATCCCTGGGATGGGATGGGATGGGATGGGATGGGATGGGATGGGATGGGATAGGAATGGGATGGGATGGGTTGGCATGGGATGGGATGGGATCCCTGCTATGGGATGGGATGGGATCCCTGCTATGGGATGGGATGGGATCCTTGCGCTGGGATGGGATGGTATCCCTGGGATGGTATCCCTGGGATGGTTTCGGATGGGATTGGATGGGATGGGATCCCTGGGATGGGATGGGATCTCTGGGATGGAATGTGTTCACTGGGATGGGATGGGATCCCTGGAATGGGATTCCTGGGATGGGATGGGATCCCTGGGTTGGGATCGAATCCCTGGGATGGCATGCGTGAGATGGGATGGGATCTCTGACATGGGCTCCCTGGCATGGGATGTGATCCCTGGGATGAGATGGGATGGGATGGGATGGGTTGGGATGGGATGGGATGGGATAGGATGGGACGGGATGGGATGGGATGGGATAGGATCCCTGGGATTGGATCCCTGGGATGAGATGCGAACCCTGGGATGGGATCCCTGGGATGTGATCCCTCTTATGGGATGGGATCCCTGGGATGGGATGGAATCCCTGGGATGGGATCCCGGGGATGGGATGGGCTCCCTTGGATGGGATCCCTGGGATGGGATGGGATGGGTTGGGATGGGATGGGATCCCTGGGATGGGATGGGACGGGACGGGATGGGATGGGATGGGATGGGATCCCTGAGATGGGATGGGATCCCTGGAATGGGATCCCTGGAATGGGAACCCAGGGATGGGATGGGATGGGATTGGATGGGATGGGATGGGATGGGATCCCTGCGCTGGGATGGGATCGGATGGTATCCCTGGGATGGGATAAATGGGATGGGATCGGATGGGATTGGATGGGATGGGATGGGCTAGAATGGGTTGGGATGGGATGGGATCGGTGGGATGGGAGGGGAGGGGATGGGATGGGATGGGATCCCTGGGATGGGATCCCTGGGATGGGATCCCTGGGATGGAATGGGATCCCTGGGATGGGATCGGATGGGATGGGATGGGATGGGATCCCTGGGATGGAATCCCTGGGATAGGATGGGATCCCTGGAATGGGTTGAGATGGGTAGGAATGGGATGGGATCCCTGGGATGGGATCCCGGGGCTGGGATGGGCTCCCTGGGATGGGATCCCTGGGATGGGATGGGATGTGTTGGGATGGGATGGGGTCCCTGGGATGGGATGGGACGGGACTTGATGGGATGGGATCCCTGGGATGGGATGGGATGGGACGGGACGGGATGGGATGGGATGGGATGGGATCCCTGAGATGGGATGGGATCCCTGGAATGGGATCCCTGGGATGGGATGGGATCCCTGGGAAGGGATCCCGGGGATGGGATGGGATCCGTGGGATGGGAGCAGATCCCTGGGATGGGATGGGATGGGATGGGATGGGATGGGATGGGACGGCATTTGATGGGATGGGATGGGATGGGATGGGATGGGATGGGATGGGATGGGATGGGATGGGATGGGATGGGATAGGATGGGATGGGGTAGGATGGGATGGGATGGGTTGGGATGGGATGGGATCCCTGGGATGGGATCCCTGGGATGGGATCTCTGGGATCGGATGGTATCCATGGGATGGGATGGCTTGGGATGGGATGGAATCCCTGGGATGGGGACCCGGGGATGGGATGGGATCCCTGGTATGGGATCCCTGGGATGGGATGGGATGGGATGGGATGGGATGGGATGGGATGGGATCCCTGGGATGGGATGGGATCCCTGGGATGGGATCCCTGGAATGTGATCCCTGGGATGGGATGGGATCCCTGGGATGGCATGGAATGCCTGGGATGGGATCCCTGGGATGGGATAGAATCTCTGGGATGGGATCCCTGGGATGGGATGGGATGGGATGGGATCCCTTGGATGGGATCGGATGGGATGCCTGGGATGGGATGGGATGGGTTTCGTGGGATGGGATGTGATCCCTGGGATGGGATGGGGTGAGATGGGATGGGATGGGATGGGATGGGATGGGATTGGTTGGGATGGGATACCTGGGATGGGATGGAATCCCTGGGATGAGATCGCTGGGATGGGATGTGATGGGATGGGATGGGATTGGATGGGATCCCTGCGATGGGATGGGATGGTATGGTATCCCTGGGATGGTGTCCCTGGGATGGGATGGGATGGGATGGGATGGGGTGGGGTGGGATGGGATGGGATTGGCTACAATGGGTTGGGATGGGATGGGATCGATGGGATGGGATGGGATGGGATGGGATGAAATAGGATCCCTGGGATGGTACGGAATGGGATCCCTGGGATGGGATGGGATACCTGGTATGGGATCCCTAGGATGGGATGGGATGGGATGGGATGGGATGGGATGGGATGGGATGGGATGGGATGGGATGGGATGGGATGGGATGGGATGGGATAGGATGGGATGGGATGGGATGGGATGGGATAGGATGGGATGGGATGGGGTAGGATGGGATGGGATGGGTTGGGATGGGATGGGTTCCCTGAGATGGGATGGGAACCCTGGGATGGGATCTCTAGGATGGGATGGTATCCATGGGATGGGATGGGTTGGGATGGGATGGAATCCCTGGGATGGGGACCCGGGGATGGGATCTCTGGTATGGGATCCCTGGGATGGGATGGGATGGGATGGGATGGGATGGGATGGGATGGGATGGGATGGGATTGGATGGGATGGGATGGGATCGGATGGGATCCCTGGGATGGGATGGGATGGGATCCCTGGGATGGGAGCAGATCCCTGGGATGGGATGGGATGGGATGGGATGGGATGGGACGGCATTTGATGGGATGGGATGGGATGGGATGGGATGGGATGGGATGGGATGGGATGGGCTGGGATGGGATAGGATGGGATGGGGTAGGATGGGATGGGATGGGTTGGGATGGGATGGTATCCCTGGGATGGGATCCCTGGGATGGGATCTCTGGAATCGGATGGTATCCATGGGATGGGATGGGTTGGGATGGGATGGAATCCCTGGGATGGGGACCCGGGGATGGGATGTGATCCCTGGTATGGGATCCCTGGGATGGGATGGGATGGGATGGGGTGGGATGGGATGGGATGGGATGCCTGGGATGGGATGGGATCCCTGGGATGGGATGGAATGCCTGGGATGGGATCCCTGGGATAGGATGGGATCCCTGGGTTGGGATCGAATCCCTGGGATGGCATCCCTGGGATGGGATGGAATCTCTGGGATGGGATCCCTGGGATGGGATTGGATGGGTTGGAATGGGATGGGATCCCTGGGTTGGGATGGGTTCCATGGGATGGGATCCCTGGGATGGGATGGGATGGGATGGGATGGGATCCCTGGGATGGGATGGGATGGGATGGGATGGGATGGGATGGGATCCCTTGGATGGGATCGGATGGGATGCCTGGGATGGGATGGGATGGGATTCGTGGGATGGGATGTGATCCCTGGGATGGGATGGGGTGAGATGGGATGGGATGGGATGGGATGTGATCGCTGGGATGGGATGTGATGGGATGGGATGGGATGGGATGGGATGGGATCCCTGCGATGGGATGGGATGGTATGGTATCCCTGGGATGGTGTCCCTGGGATGGGATGGGATGGGATGGGATGGGATAGGATGGGATGGGATGGGGTAGGATGGGATGGGATGAGTTGGGATGGGATGGGTTCCCTGGGATGGGATGGGATCCCTGGGATGGGATCTCTGGGATGGGATGGTATCCATGGGATGGGATGGGTTGGGATGGGATGGAATCCCTGGGATGGGGACCCGGGGATGGGATCTCTGGTATGGGATCCCTGGGATGGGATGGGATGGGATGGGATTGGATTGGATGGGATGGGATGGGATCGGATGGGATCCCTGGGATGGGATGGGATCCCTGGGATGGGATGGGATCCCTGGGATGGGATATCTGGGATGGGATGTGATGGGACGGGACGGAATGGGATGGGGTGGGAAGGGATGGGATGGGCTACAATGGGATGGGATGGGATGGGATGGGATGGGATGGGATGGGATGGGATGGGATGGGATGGGATGGGATTCGATGGGATTCGATGGGGTGGGATGGGATGGGATGGGTTTGCATGGGACGGGATCCCTGGGATGGGATGGGATGGGATGGGATGCCATGGCATGGGATCCGCGGGATGAGATGGGATGGGATGGGATGGGATAGGTGGGATGGGATGGGATCCCTGGGATGGGATGGGATGGGATGGGATGAGATGGGATGGGATGGGATGGGATGGGACGGGATCCCTGGGTTGGGATTGGTTGGGATGGGATACCTGGGATTGGATGGAATCCCTGGGATGAAATCCCTGGGATGGGATGGGATGGGATGGGATGGGATGGGATGGGATGGGATGGGATGGGATGGGATGGGATGGGACGGGATGGGATGGGATGGAATGGGATGGGATGGCATGGGGTGGGATGGGATGGGATGGGACGGGATGGAATGGGATGGGATCCCTGCTATGGGATGGGATGGGATGGGATGGAATGGGATCCCTGGGATGGTACGGAATGGGATCCCTGGGATGGGATGGGATACCTGGTATGGGATCCCTGGGATGGGATGGGATGGGGTAGGATGGGACGGGATGGGATGGGATGGGATCCCTGCGATGGGATGGGATCCCTGGGATGAGAGGGGATGGGATTGGATCCCTGGGATGGGATGAGATGGGATCCCAGGGATGGGATCCCTGGATTGTGATCCCTCGTATGGGTTGGGATCCCTGGGATGGGATGGAATCCCTGGAATGGGATCCCGGGGATGGGATGGGATCCCTGGGATGGGATCCCTGGGATGGGATCCCTGGATTGTGATCCCTCGTATGGGTTGGGATCCCTGGGATGGGATGGAATCCCTGGAATGGGATCCCGGGGATGGGATGGGATCACTGGGATGGGATCCCTGGGATGGGATCCCTGGGATGGAATGGGATGGGATCCCTGGATTGGGATGGGTTCCATGGGATGGGATCCCTGGGATGGGATGGGATGGGAGAGGATCTCTGGGATTGGATCCCTGGGATGAGATGGGATCCCTGGGATGGGATGGGATGGTATGGGATCCCTGGGATGGGATCCCTGAAATGGGATGCGATGGGATGGGATCCCTGGGATGGGATCGGATGGGATGCCTGGGATGGGATGGGATGGGATCCCTGGGATGGGATGTGATCCCTGGGATGGGATGGGGTGAGATGGGATGGGATGGGATCCCTGGGATTGGATGGGATGGGATCCCTGGGATGGGATGGGTTGGGATGGGAGGGAATCCCTGGGATGGGGACCCGGGGATGGGATCCCTGGGATGGGATCCCTGGGATGGGATGGGATGGGATGGGATGGGATGGGATGGGATCCCTGGGATGGGATGGGATGGGATGGAATGGGATCCCTGGGATGGTACGGAATGGGATCCCTGGGATGGGATGCGATACCTGGTATGGGATCCCTAGGATGGGATGGGATGGGATGGGATGCGATGGGATAGGATGGGATGGGATGGGGCAGGATGGGATGGGATGGGTTGGGATGGGATGGGATCCCTGGGATGGGATGGGATCCCTGGGATGGGATTTCTGGGATCGGATGGTATCCATGGGATGGGATGGGTTGGGATGGGATGGAATCCCTGGGATGGGGACCCGGGGATGGGATGGGATCCCTGGTATGGGATCCCTGGGATGGGATGGGATGGGATGGGATGGGATCCCTGGGATGGGATGGGATCCCTGGGATGGGATCCCTGGAATGTGATCCCTGGGATGGGATGGGATCCCTGGGATGGGATGGAATCCCTGGGATGTGATCCCTGGGATAGGATGGGATCCCTGGGTTGGGATCGAATCCCTGGGATGGCATCCCTGGGATGGGATGGAATCTCTGGTATGGGATCCCTGGGATGGGATTGGATGGGTTGGAATGGGATGGGATCCCTGGGTTGGGATGGGTTCCATGGGATGGGATCCCTGGGATGGGATGGGATGGGATGGGATGGGATGGGATGGGATGGGATCCCTGGGATGGGATGTGATGGGGTGGGATGGAAAGGGATGGGATGGGATGGGATGGGATGGGATCCTTGGATGGGATCGGATGGGATGCCCGGGATGGGATGGGATGGGATCCGTGGGATGGGATGTGATCCCTGGGATAGGATGGGGTGAGATGGGATGGGATGGGATCCCTGGGATCTCTGGTATGGGATCCCTGGGTTAGGATTGGTTGGGATGGGATACCTGGGATGGGATGGAATCCCTGGGATGATATCGCTGGGATGGGATGGGATCCCTGCGATGGGATGGGATGGTATGGTATCCCTGGGATGGGATGGGATCCCTGGGATGGCATGGGATGGGATCGGATGGGATGGGATGGGATGGAATGGGATGGGATGGGGTGGGATTGGTTGGGATGGGATGGGATCCCTGGGATGGGAACGGATGGGATCCCTGGGATGGGATGGCATCAATGGGATGGGATCCCTGGGATGGGATGGGATCCCTGGAATGGGATGGGATGGGATTCCTGGGATGGGATGGGATGGGATCCCTGGAATGGGATCCCTGGGATAGTATGGGATCGCTGCGATGGGATCGAATCCCTGGGATGGCATCCTTGAGATGGGATGGGATCTCTGACATGGGATCCCTGGGATGGGATGTGATCCCTGGGATGAGATGGCATGGGATGGAATGGGATGGGATCCCAGGGATGGGATGGGATCCCTGGGATGTTATCCCTGGGATGGGATGGGATGGGATGGGATGGGATGGAATGGGATGGGATCCCTGGGATGGGATGGGATGGGGTGGGATGTTATCCCTGGGATGGGATGGGATGGGAAGGGATGGGATAGGATGGGATGGGATGGGATGCGATGGGATGGGATGGGATGGGATGGGATGGGATGGGATGGGATCCCTGGGATGGGATGGAACGGGATGGGATCCCTGGGATGGGATGGGATGGGATGGGATGGGATGGCATCCCTGGGATGGGATGGGATCCCTGGGATGGGATCCCTCGGATGGGATCCATGGGATGGGATGGGTTGGGATGGGTTGGGAACCGTTGGATGGGATCTTATGGGATCCCTGGGATGAGATGGGATGGGATTGGATCCCTGGGATGGGATGAGATGGGATCCTAGCGATGGGATCCCTGGAATGTGATGCCTCGTATGGGATGGGATCCCTGGGATGGGATGGAATCCCTGGGATGGGATCCCGGGGATGGAATGGGATGGGATGGGATGGGATGGGATGGGATGGGATGGGATGGGATGGGATGGGATTGGAAGGGATGGGATGGGAAGGGATGGGATGGGATCCCTGGGATGGGATGGGATCCCTGGGATGGCATGGGATGGGATCGGATGGGATGGGATGGGATGGAATGGGATGGGATGGGGTGGGATTGGTTGGGATGGGATGGGATCCCTGGGATGGGAACGGATGGGATCCCTAGGATGGGATGGGATCCCTGGGATGGGATCCCTGGGATTGGATGGGATCCCTGGGATGGGATGTGTTCACTGGCCTGGGATGGGATCCCTGGAATGGGATGGGATGGGATTCCTGGGATGGGATGGGATGGGATCCCTGGAATGGGATCCCTGGGATAGTATGGGATTGCTGCGATGGGATCGAATCCCCGGGATGGCATCCTTGAGATGGGATGGGATCTCTGACATGGGATCCCTGGGATGGGATGTGATCCCTGGGATGAGATGGGATGGGATGGGATCCCAGGGATGGGATGGGATCCCTGGGATTTTATCCCTGGGATGGGATGGGATCCCTGGGATGTTATCCCTGGGATGGGATGGGATCCCTGGGATTGGATGGGATGGGAAGGGATGGGATAGGATGGCATGGGATGCGATGGGATGGGATGGGAAGGGATGGGATTCCTGGGATGGGATGGGATCCCTGGGATGGCATGGGATGGGATTGGATGGGATGGGATGGAATGGGATGGGATGGGGTGGGATGGGATTGGTTGGGATGGGATGGGATCCCTGTGATGGGATCGGTTGGGCTCCCTAGGATGGGATGGGATGGGATCCCTGGGATGGGATGGGATCCCTGGGATGGGATGTGTTCACTGGGATGGGATGGGATCCCTGGAATGGGATGGGATGGGTTTCCTGGGATGGGATGGGATGGGATCCCTGGAATGGGATCCCTGGGATAGTATGGGATTCCTGCGTTGGGATCGAATCCCTTGGATGGCATCGGTGAGATGGGATGGGATCTTTGACATGGGATCCCTGGGATGGGATGTGATCCCTGGGATGAGATGGGATGGGATGGAATGGGATGGGATCCCTGGGATGGGATGGAATCCCTGGGATGGGATCCCGGGGATGGAATGGGATGGGATGGGATCCCTGGGATGGGATCCCTGTGATGGGATTCCTGGGATGGGATGGGATGGGATGGGATGGGATGGGATGGGATGGGATGGGATCCCTGGGATGGGATCCCTGGAATGAGATCCCTCGTATGGGATGGGATCCCTGGGATGGGATGGGATTCCTGGGATGGGATGGAATCCCTGGGATGGGATCCCTGGGATGGGATGGGATCCCTGGGATGGGAGCAGATCCCTGGGATGGGATGGGATGGGATTGGATCCCTGGGATGGGATGAGATGGGATCCTAGCGATGGGATCCCTGGAATGTGATCCCTCGTATGGGATGGAATCCCTGGGATGGGATCCCGGGGATGGAATGGGATGGGATGGGATGGGATGGGATGGGATGGGATGGGATGGGATGGGATGGGATGGGATTGGAAGGGATGGGATGGGAAGGGATGGGATGGGATCCCTGGGATGGGATGGGATGGGATTCCTGGGATGGGATGGGATCCCTGGGATGGGATGGGATCCCTGGGATGGGATGAGTTCACTGGGATGGGATGGGATCCCTGGAATGGGATGGGATGGGATTCCTGGGATGGGATGGGATCCCTGGAATGGGATCCCTGGGATAGTATGGGATTCCTGCGTTGGGATCGAATCCCTGGGATGGCACCCGTGAGATGGGATGGGATCTCTGACATAGGATCCCTGGGTGGGATGTGATCCCTGGGATGAGATGGGATGGGATGGAATGGGATGGGATCCCTGGGATGGGATGGGATGGGGTGGGATGTTATCCCTGGGATGGGATGGGATCCCTGGGATGGGGTGGGATGGGAAGGGATGGGATAGGATGGGATGGGATGGGATGCGATGGGATGGGATGGGATGGGATCCCTGGGATGGGATGGGATGGGATGGGATGGGATGGGATGGGATGGCATCCCTGGGATGGGATCCCTGGGATGGGATCCCTCGGATGGGATCCATGGGATGGGATGGGTTGGGATGGGTTGGGAACCGTTGGATGGGATCTTATGGGATCCCTGGGATGAGATGGGATGGGATTGGATCCCTGGGATGGGATGAGATGGGATCCTAGCGATGGGATCCCTGGAATGTGATCCCTCGTATGGGATGGGATCCCTGGGATGGGATGGAATCCCTGGGATGGGATCCCGGGGATGGAATGGGATGGGATGGGATGGGATGGGATGGGATGGGATGGGATGGGATGGGATGGGATGGGATGGGATTGGAAGGGATGGGATGGGATGGGAAGGGATGGGATGGGATCCCTGGGATGGGATGGGATGGGATCCCTGGGATGTTATGGGATCCGTGGGATGTGATGGGATGGGATTCCTGGGATGGGAATGGGTGGGATGGGATGGGATGGGATGGGATGGGATCCCTGGGATGGGATACCTGGGATGGGAATGGGTGGGATGGGATGGGATCGGATGGGATTGGATGGGATGGGATGGGATCCCTGGGATGGGATGGGATGCGATGGGATTGGATGGGATCCCTGGGATGGGATCGGATGGGATCCCTGGGATGGGATGGGATGGGATGGGATGGGATGGGATGGGATGGGATGGGATGGGATGGGATGGGATGGGATGCGATGGGATTGGATGGGATCCCTGGGATGGGATCGGATGGGATCCCTGGGATGGGATGGGATGGGATTGGATGGGATGGGATGGGATCCCTGGGATGGGATGGGATCCCTGGGATGGGATGGGATCCCTGGGATGGGATGTGTTCACTGGGATGGGATGGGATCCCTGGAATGGGATGGGATGGGATGGGATGGGATGGGATGGGATGGGATGGGAAGGGATCCCTGGGATGGGATGGGATCCCTGGGATGGGATGAGTTCACTGGGATGGGATGGGATCCCTGGAATGGGATGGGATGGGATTCCTGGGATGGGATGGGATCCCTGGAATGGGATCCCTGGGATAGTATGGGATTCCTGCGTTGGGATCGAATCCCTGGGATGGCACCCGTGAGATGGGATGGGATCTCTGACATAGGATCCCTGGGTGGGATGTGATCCCTGGGATGAGATGGGATGGGATGGAATGGGATGGGATCCCTGGGATGGGATGGGATGGGGTGGGATGTTATCCCTGGGATGGGATGGGATGGGATGGGATGCCATGGCATGGGATCCGCGGGATGAGATGGGATGGGATGGGATGGGATAGGTGGGATGGGATGGGATCCCTGGGATGGGATGGGATGGGATGGGATGAGATGGGATGGGATGGGATGGGATGGGACGGGATCCCTGGGTTGGGATTGGTTGGGATGGGATACCTGGGATTGGATGGAATCCCTGGGATGAAATCCCTGGGATGGGATGGGATGGGATGGGATGGGATGGGATGGGATGGGATGGGATGGGATGGGATGGGACGGGATGGGATGGGATGGAATGGGATGGGATGGCATGGGGTGGGATGGGATGGGATGGGACGGGATGGAATGGGATGGGATCCCTGCTATGGGATGGGATGGGATGGGATGGAATGGGATCCCTGGGATGGTACGGAATGGGATCCCTGGGATGGGATGGGATACCTGGTATGGGATCCCTGGGATGGGATGGGATGGGGTAGGATGGGACGGGATGGGATGGGATGGGATCCCTGCGATGGGATGGGATCCCTGGGATGAGAGGGGATGGGATTGGATCCCTGGGATGGGATGAGATGGGATCCCAGGGATGGGATCCCTGGATTGTGATCCCTCGTATGGGTTGGGATCCCTGGGATGGGATGGAATCCCTGGAATGGGATCCCGGGGATGGGATGGGATCCCTGGGATGGGATCCCTGGGATGGGATCCCTGGATTGTGATCCCTCGTATGGGTTGGGATCCCTGGGATGGGATGGAATCCCTGGAATGGGATCCCGGGGATGGGATGGGATCACTGGGATGGGATCCCTGGGATGGGATCCCTGGGATGGAATGGGATGGGATCCCTGGATTGGGATGGGTTCCATGGGATGGGATCCCTGGGATGGGATGGGATGGGAGAGGATCTCTGGGATTGGATCCCTGGGATGAGATGGGATCCCTGGGATGGGATGGGATGGTATGGGATCCCTGGGATGGGATCCCTGAAATGGGATGCGATGGGATGGGATCCCTGGGATGGGATCGGATGGGATGCCTGGGATGGGATGGGATGGGATCCCTGGGATGGGATG
Source organism: Sturnus vulgaris (assembly GCF_052056855.1). Lineage (NCBI taxonomy): Eukaryota > Metazoa > Chordata > Aves > Passeriformes > Sturnidae > Sturnus > Sturnus vulgaris. Next base: position 13,784,138 of record NC_142282.1, read on the forward strand.
TGATCCCTGGGATGGGATGGGGTGAGATGGGATGGGATGGGATCCCTGGGATTGGATGGGATGGGATCCCTGGGATGGGATGGGTTGGGATGGGAGGGAATCCCTGGGATGGGGACCCGGGGATGGGATCCCTGGGATGGGATCCCTGGGATGGGATGGGATGGGATGGGATGGGATGGGATGGGATGGGATCCCTGGGATGGGATGGGATGGGATGGAATGGGATCCCTGGGATGGTACGGAATGGGATCCCTGGGATGGGATGCGATACCTGGTATGGGATCCCTAGGATGGGATGGGATGGGATGGGATGCGATGGGATAGGATGGGATGGGATGGGGCAGGATGGGATGGGATGGGTTGGGATGGGATGGGATCCCTGGGATGGGATGGGATCCCTGGGATGGGATTTCTGGGATCGGATGGTATCCATGGGATGGGATGGGTTGGGATGGGATGGAATCCCTGGGATGGGGACCCGGGGATGGGATGGGATCCCTGGTATGGGATCCCTGGGATGGGATGGGATGGGATGGGATGGGATCCCTGGGATGGGATGGGATCCCTGGGATGGGATCCCTGGAATGTGATCCCTGGGATGGGATGGGATCCCTGGGATGGGATGGAATCCCTGGGATGTGATCCCTGGGATAGGATGGGATCCCTGGGTTGGGATCGAATCCCTGGGATGGCATCCCTGGGATGGGATGGAATCTCTGGTATGGGATCCCTGGGATGGGATTGGATGGGTTGGAATGGGATGGGATCCCTGGGTTGGGATGGGTTCCATGGGATGGGATCCCTGGGATGGGATGGGATGGGATGGGATGGGATGGGATGGGATGGGATGGGATGGGATCCCTGGGATGGGATGTGATGGGGTGGGATGGAAAGGGATGGGATGGGATGGGATGGGATGGGATCCTTGGATGGGATCGGATGGGATGCCCGGGATGGGATGGGATGGGATCCGTGGGATGGGATGTGATCCCTGGGATAGGATGGGGTGAGATGGGATGGGATGGGATCCCTGGGATCTCTGGTATGGGATCCCTGGGTTAGGATTGGTTGGGATGGGATACCTGGGATGGGATGGAATCCCTGGGATGATATCGCTGGGATGGGATGGTATGGTATCCCTGGGATGGGATGGGATCCCTGGGATGGCATGGGATGGGATCGGATGGGATGGGATGGGATGGAATGGGATGGGATGGGGTGGGATTGGTTGGGATGGGATGGGATCCCTGGGATGGGAACGGATGGGATCCCTGGGATGGGATGGCATCAATGGGATGGGATCCCTGGGATGGGATGGGATCCCTGGAATGGGATGGGATGGGATTCCTGGGATGGGATGGGATGGGATCCCTGGAATGGGATCCCTGGGATAGTATGGGATCGCTGCGATGGGATCGAATCCCTGGGATGGCATCCTTGAGATGGGATGGGATCTCTGACATGGGATCCCTGGGATGGGATGTGATCCCTGGGATGAGATGGCATGGGATGGAATGGGATGGGATCCCAGGGATGGGATGGGATCCCTGGGATGTTATCCCTGGGATGGGATGGGATGGGATGGGATGGGATGGAATGGGATGGGATCCCTGGGATGGGATGGGGTGGGGTGGGATGTTATCCCTGGGATGGGATGGGATGGGAAGGGATGGGATAGGATGGGATGGGATGGGATGCGATGGGATGGGATGGGATGGGATGGGATGGGATGGGATGGGATCCCTGGGATGGGATGGAACGGGATGGGATCCCTGGGATGGGATGGGATGGGATGGGATGGGATGGCATCCCTGGGATGGGATGGGATCCCTGGGATGGGATCCCTCGGATGGGATCCATGGGATGGGATGGGTTGGGATGGGTTGGGAACCGTTGGATGGGATCTTATGGGATCCCTGGGATGAGATGGGATGGGATTGGATCCCTGGGATGGGATGAGATGGGATCCTAGCGATGGGATCCCTGGAATGTGATGCCTCGTATGGGATGGGATCCCTGGGATGGGATGGAATCCCTGGGATGGGATCCCGGGGATGGAATGGGATGGGATGGGATGGGATGGGATGGGATGGGATGGGATGGGATGGGATGGGATGGGATGGGATTGGAAGGGATGGGATGGGAAGGGATGGGATGGGATCCCTGGAATGGGATGGGATCCCTGGGATGGCATGGGATGGGATCGGATGGGATGGGATGGGATGGAATGGGATGGGATGGGGTGGGATTGGTTGGGATGGGATGGGATCCCTGGGATGGGAACGGATGGGATCCCTAGGATGGGATGGGATCCCTGGGATGGGATCCCTGGGATTGGATGGGATCCCTGGGATGGGATGTGTTCACTGGCCTGGGATGGGATCCCTGGAATGGGATGGGATGGGATTCCTGGGATGGGATGGGATGGGATCCCTGGAATGGGATCCCTGGGATAGTATGGGATTGCTGCGATGGGATCGAATCCCCGGGATGGCATCCTTGAGATGGGATGGGATCTCTGACATGGGATCCCTGGGATGGGATGTGATCCCTGGGATGAGATGGGATGGGATGGGATCCCAGGGATGGGATGGGATCCCGGGGATTTTATCCCTGGGATGGGATGGGATCCCTGGGATGTTATCCCTGGGATGGGATGGGATCCCTGGGATTGGATGGGATGGGAAGGGATGGGACAGGATGGCATGGGATGCGATGGGATGGGATGGGAAGGGATGGGATTCCTGGGATGGGATGGGATCCCTGGGATGGCATGGGATGGGATTGGATGGGATGGGATGGAATGGGATGGGATGGGGTGGGATGGGATTGGTTGGGATGGGATGGGATCCCTGTGATGGGATCGGTTGGGCTCCCTAGGATGGGATGGGATGGGATCCCTGGGATGGGATGGGATCCCTGGGATGGGATGTGTTCACTGGGATGGGATGGGATCCCTGGAATGGGATGGGATGGGTTTCCTGGGATGGGATGGGATGGGATCCCTGGAATGGGATCCCTGGGATAGTATGGGATTCCTGCGTTGGGATCGAATCCCTTGGATGGCATCGGTGAGATGGGATGGGATCTTTGACATGGGATCCCTGGGATGGGATGTGATCCCTGGGATGAGATGGGATGGGATGGAATGGGATGGGATCCCTGGGATGGGATGGAATCCCTGGGATGGGATCCCGGGGATGGAATGGGATGGGATGGGATCCCTGGGATGGGATCCCTGTGATGGGATTCCTGGGATGGGATGGGATGGGATGGGATGGGATGGGATGGGATGGGATGGGATCCCTGGGATGGGATCCCTGGAATGAGATCCCTCGTATGGGATGGGATCCCTGGGATGGGATGGGATTCCTGGGATGGGATGGAATCCCTGGGATGGGATCCCTGGGATGGGATGGGATCCCTGGGATGGGAGCAGATCCCTGGGATGGGATGGGATGGGATTGGATCCCTGGGATGGGATGAGATGGGATCCTAGCGATGGGATCCCTGGAATGTGATCCCTCGTATGGGATGGAATCCCTGGGATGGGATCCCGGGGATGGAATGGGATGGGATGGGATGGGATGGGATGGGATGGGATGGGATGGGATGGGATGGGATTGGAAGGGATGGGATGGGAAGGGATGGGATGGGATCCCTGGGATGGGATGGGATGGGATTCCTGGGATGGGATGGGATGGGATCCCTGGGATGGGATGGGATCCCTGGGATGGGATGAGTTCACTGGGATGGGATGGGATCCCTGGAATGGGATGGGATGGGATTCCTGGGATGGGATGGGATCCCTGGAATGGGATCCCTGGGATAGTATGGGATTCCTGCGTTGGGATCGAATCCCTGGGATGGCACCCGTGAGATGGGATGGGATCTCTGACATAGGATCCCTGGGTGGGATGTGATCCCTGGGATGAGATGGGATGGGATGGAATGGGATGGGATCCCTGGGATGGGATGGGATGGGGTGGGATGTTATCCCTGGGATGGGATGGGATCCCTGGGATGGGGTGGGATGGGAAGGGATGGGATAGGATGGGATGGGATGGGATGCGATGGGATGGGATGGGATGGGATCCCTGGGATGGGATGGGATGGGATGGGATGGGATGGGATGGGATGGGATGGCATCCCTGGGATGGGATCCCTGGGATGGGATCCCTCGGATGGGATCCATGGGATGGGATGGGTTGGGATGGGTTGGGAACCGTTGGATGGGATCTTATGGGATCCCTGGGATGAGATGGGATGGGATTGGATCCCTGGGATGGGATGAGATGGGATCCTAGCGATGGGATCCCTGGAATGTGATCCCTCGTATGGGATGGGATCCCTGGGATGGGATGGAATCCCTGGGATGGGATCCCGGGGATGGAATGGGATGGGATGGGATGGGATGGGATGGGATGGGATGGGATGGGATGGGATTGGAAGGGATGGGATGGGATGGGAAGGGATGGGATGGGATCCCTGGGATGGGATGGGATGGGATCCCTGGGATGTTATGGGATCCGTGGGATGTGATGGGATGGGATTCCTGGGATGGGAATGGGTGGGATGGGATGGGATGGGATGGGATCCCTGGGATGGGATACCTGGGATGGGAATGGGTGGGATGGGATGGGATCGGATGGGATTGGATGGGATGGGATGGGATCCCTGGGATGGGATGGGATGCGATGGGATTGGATGGGATCCCTGGGATGGGATCGGATGGGATCCCTGGGATGGGATGGGATGGGATGGGATGGGATGGGATGGGATGGGATGGGATGGGATGGGATGGGATGGGATGCGATGGGATTGGATGGGATCCCTGGGATGGGATCGGATGGGATCCCTGGGATGGGATGGGATGGGATTGGATGGGATGGGATGGGATCCCTGGGATGGGATGGGATCCCTGGGATGGGATGGGATCCCTGGGATGGGATGTGTTCACTGGGATGGGATGGGATCCCTGGAATGGGATGGGATGGGATGGGATGGGATGGGATGGGATGGGATGGGATGGGAAGGGATCCCTGGGATGGGATGGGATCCCTGGGATGGGATGAGTTCACTGGGATGGGATGGGATCCCTGGAATGGGATGGGATGGGATTCCTGGGATGGGATGGGATCCCTGGAATGGGATCCCTGGGATAGTATGGGATTCCTGCGTTGGGATCGAATCCCTGGGATGGCACCCGTGAGATGGGATGGGATCTCTGACATAGGATCCCTGGGTGGGATGTGATCCCTGGGATGAGATGGGATGGGATGGAATGGGATGGGATCCCTGGGATGGGATGGGATGGGGTGGGATGTTATCCCTGGGATGGGATGGGATCCCTGGGATGGGGTGGGATGGGAAGGGATGGAATCCCGGGGATGGGGACCCGGGGATGGGATGGGATCGATGGGATGGGATGGGTTGGGATGGGATGGAATCCCTGGGATGGGGACCCGGGGATGGGATGGGATCCCTGGGATGGGATCCCTGGGATGGGATGGGATGGGATGGGATGGGATGGGATGGGATGGGATGGGATTGGATGGGATGGGAGGGATACCTGGGATGGGATGGGATGGGATGGGCTCCCTGGGATGGGATGGGATGGGTTCCCTGGGATGGGATATCTGGGATGGGATGCGATGGGACGGGATGGGATGGGATGGGGTGGGAAGGGATGGGATGGGCTACAATGGGATGGGATGGGATGGGATGGGATGGGATGGTACCCTTGGATGGGATGGAATGGGATCCCTGAGATGGGATGCGATCCCTGGGATGGGATGGGATTGGATGGGATGGCATGGGTTGGGATGGGTTGGGAACCCTGGGATGGGATGTTATGGGATCCCTGGGATGAGATGGGATGGGATTGGATCCCTGGGATGGGATGAGATGGGATCCCAGGGATGGGATCCCTGTGATGGGATCCCTGGGATGGGATGGGATGGGATGGGATGGGATGGGATGGGATGGGATGGGATGGGATGGGAAGGGATGGGATGGGATGGAAAGGGATGGGATGGGATCCCTGGGATGAAATAAGATCCCTGGGATGGGATGGGATCCCTGGGATGGCATGGGATGGGAAGGGATGGGATGGGATGGGATGGGATGGGATGGGGTGGGATGGGATTGGTAGGAATGGGATGGGATCCCTGGGATGGGATCGGAGGGGCTCCCTGGGATGGGATGGGATGGGATCCCTGGGATGGGATGGGATCCCTGAGATGGGATGTGTTCACTGGGATGGGATGGGATCCCTGGAATGGGATGGGATGGGATGGGATGGGATTCCTGGGATGGGATGGGATGGGATCCCTGGAATGGGATCCCTGGGATAGTATGGGATTCCTGCATTGGAATCGAATCCCTGGGATGGCATCCGTGAGATGGGATGGGATCTCTGACATGGGATCCCTGGGATGGGATGTGATCCCTGGGATGAGATGGGATGGGATGGAATGGGATGGGATCCCTGGAATGGGATGGGATCCCTGGGATGTTATCCCTGGGATGGGATGGGATCCCTGGGATGGGATGGAATCGCTGGGATGGGATCGCGGTGATGGAATGGGATGGGATGGGATCCCTGGGATGGGATGGGATGGGATGGGATGGGATGGGATGGGATGGGATGGGATGGGATGGGATGGGATGGGAAGGGATGGCATGGGATGGGAAGGGAGGGGATGGGATCCCTGGGATGGGATGGGATCCCTGGGATGGCATGGGATGGGATCGGATGGGATGGGATGGAATGGGATGGGATGGGGTGGGATGGGATTGGTTGGGATGGGATGCGATCCCTGGGATGATATGGGATGGGATGGGATGGGATCCCTGGGATGGGATGGGATCCATGGGATGGGATGGTTTGGGATAGGATTTCTGGGATTGGATCCCTGGGATGAGATGGGATCCCTGGGATGGGATCCCTGGGATGGGATGGGATGGGATGGGATGGGATGGGATCCCTGGGATGTTATGGGATCCGTGGGATGTGATGGGATGGGATTCCTGGGATGGGAATGGGTGGGATGGGATGGGATGGGATGGGATGGGATGGGATGGGATGGGATGGGATCCCTGGGATGGGATACCTGGGATGGGAATGGGTGGGATGGGATGGGATCGGATGGGATTGGATGGGATGGGATGGGATCCCTGGGATGGGATGGGATGCGATGGGATTGGATGGGATCCCTGGGATGGGATCGGATGGGATCCCTGGGATGGGATGGAATGGGATGGGATGGGATGGGATGGGATGGGATGGGATGCGATGGGATTGGATGGGATCCCTGGGATGGGATCGGATGGGATCCCTGGGATGGGATGGGATGGGATTGGATGGGATGGGATAGGATCCCTGGGATGGGATGGGATCCCTGGGATGGGATGTGTTCACTGGGATGGGATGGGATCCCTGGAATGGGATGGGATGGGATGGGATGGGATGGGATGGGATGGGATGGGATGGGATGGGAAGGGATCCCTGGGATGGGATGGGATCCCTGGGATGGGATGAGTTCACTGGGATGGGATGGGATCCCTGGAATGGGATGGAATGGGATTCCTGGGATGGGATGGGATCCCTGGAATGGGATCCCTGGGATAGTATGGGATTCCTGCGTTGGGATCGAATCCCTGGGATGGCACCCGTGAGATGGGATGGGATCTCTGACATAGGATCCCTGGGTGGGATGTGATCCCTGGGATGAGATGGGATGGGATGGAATGGGATGGGATCCCTGGGATGGGATGGGATGGGGTGGGATGTTATCCCTGGGATGGGATGGGATCCCTGGGATGGGGTGGGATGGGAAGGGATGGGATAGGATGGGATGGGATGGGATGCGATGGGATTGGATGGGATCCCTGGGATGGGATCGGATGGGATCCCTGGGATGGGATGGGATGGGATTGGATGGGATGGGATAGGATCCCTGGGATGGGATGGGATCCCTGGGATGGGATGTGTTCACTGGGATGGGATGGGATCCCTGGAATGGGATGGGATGGGATGGGATGGGATGGGATGGGATGGGAAGGGATCCCTGGGATGGGATGGGATCCCTGGGATGGGATGAGTTCACTGGGATGGGATGGGATCCCTGGAATGGGATGGAATGGGATTCCTGGGATGGGATGGGATCCCTGGAATGGGATCCCTGGGATAGTATGGGATTCCTGCGTTGGGATCGAATCCCTGGGATGGCACCCGTGAGATGGGATGGGATCTCTGACATAGGATCCCTGGGTGGGATGTGATCCCTGGGATGAGATGGGATGGGATGGAATGGGATGGGATCCCTGGGATGGGATGGGATGGGGTGGGATGTTATCCCTGGGATGGGATGGGATCCCTGGGATGGGGTGGGATGGGAAGGGATGGGATAGGATGGGATGGGATGGGATGCGATGGGATGGGATGGGATGGGATGGGATGGGATGGGATGGGATCCCTGGGATGGGATGGGATGGGATGGGATGGGATGGGATGGCATCCCTGGGATGGGATCCCTGGGATGGGATCCCTCGGATGGGATCCATGGGATGGGATGGGTTGGGATGGGTTGGGAACCGTTGGATGGGATCTTATGGGATCCCTGGGATGAGATGGGATGGGATTGGATCCCTGGGATGGGATGAGATGGGATCCTAGCGATGGGATCCCTGGAATGTGATCCCTCGTATGGAATGGGATCCCTGGGATGGGATGGAATCCCTGGGATGGGATCCCGGGGATGGAATGGGATGGGATGGGATGGGATGGGATGGGATGGGATGGGATGTGATGGGATGGGATGGGATTGGAAGGGCTGGGATGGGATGGGAAGGGATGGGATGGGATCCCTGGGATGGGATGGGATCCCTGGGATGGCATGGGATGGGATCGGATGGGATGGGATGGGATGGAATGGGATGGGATGGGGTGGGATTGGTTGGGATGGGATGGGATCCCTGGGATGGGAACGGATGGGATCCCTGGGATGGGATGGCATCAATGGGATGGGATCCCTGGGATGGGATGGGATCCCTGGAATGGGATGGGATGGGATTCCTGGGATGGGATGGGATGGGATCCCTGGAATGGGATCCCTGGGATAGTATGGGATCGCTGCGATGGGATCGAATCCCTGGGATGGCATCCTTGAGATGGGATGGGATCTCTGACATGGGATCCCTGGGATGGGATGTGATCCCTGGGATTAGATGGCATGGGATGGAATGGGATGGGATCCCAGGGATGGGATGGGATCCCTGGGATGTTATCCCTGGGATGGGATGGGATGGGATGGGATGGGATGGAATGGGATGGGATCCCTGGGATGGGATGGGATGGGGTGGGATGTTATCCCTGGGATGGGATGGGATCCCTGGGATGGGATGGGATGGGAAGGGATGGGATAGGATGGGATGGGATGGGATGCGATGGGATGGGATGGGATGGGATGGGATGGGATGGGATCCCTGGGATGGGATGGAACGGGATGGGATCCCTGGGATGGGATGGGATGGGATGGGATGGGATGGGATGGGATGGCATCCCTGGGATGGGATGGGATCCCTGGGATGGGATCCCTCGGATGGGATCCATGGGATGGGATGGGTTGGGATGGGTTGGGAACCGTTGGATGGGATCTTATGGGATCCCTGGGATGAGATGGGATGGGATTGGATCCCTGGGATGGGATGAGATGGGATCCTAGCGATGGGATCCCTGGAATGTGATGCCTCGTATGGGATGGGATCCCTGGGATGGGATGGAATCCCTGGGATGGGATCCCGGGGATGGAATGGGATGGGATGGGATGGGATGGGATGGGATGGGATGGGATGGGATGGGATGGGATGGGATGGGATGGGATTGGAAGGGATGGGATGGGAAGGGATGGGATGGGATCCCTGGGATGGGATGGGATCCCTGGGATGGCATGGGATGGGATCGGATGGGATGGGATGGGATGGAATGGGATGGGATGGGGTGGGATTGGTTGGGATGGGAAGGGATCCCTGGGATGGGAACGGATGGGATCCCTAGGATGGGATGGGATCCCTGGGATGGGATCCCTGGGATTGGATGGGATCCCTGGGATGGGATGTGTTCACTGGCCTGGGATGGGATCCCTGGAATGGGATGGGATGGGATTCCTGGGATGGGATGGGATGGGATCCCTGGAATGGGATCCCTGGGATAGTATGGGATTGCTGCGATGGGATCGAATCCCCGGGATGGCATCCTTGAGATGGGATGGGATCTCTGACATGGGATCCCTGGGATGGGATGTGATCCCTGGGATGAGATGGGATGGGATCCCAGGGATGGGATGGGATCCCTGGGATGTTATCCCTGGGATGGGATGGGATCCCTGGGATGTTATCCCTGGGATGGGATGGGATCCCTGGGATTGGATGGGATGGGAAGGGATGGGATAGGATGGCATGGGATGCGATGGGATGGGATGGGAAGGGATGGGATTCCTGGGATGGGATGGGATCCCTGGGATGGCATGGGATGGGATTGGATGGGATGGGATGGAATGGGATGGGATGGGGTGGGATGGGATTGGTTGGGATGGGATGGGATCCCTGTGATGGGATCGGTTGGGCTCCCTAGGATGGGATGGGATGGGATCCCTGGGATGGGATGGGATCCCTGGGATGGGATGTGTTCACTGGGATGGGATGGGATCCCTGGAATGGGATGGGATGGGTTTCCTGGGATGGGATGGGATGGGATCCCTGGGATAGTATGGGATTCCTGCGTTGGGATCGAATCCCTGGGATGGCATCGGTGAGATGGGATGGGATCTTTGACATGGGATCCCTGGGATGGGATGTGATCCCTGGGATGAGATGGGATGGGATGGAATGGGATGGGATCCCTGGGATGGGATGGAATCCCTGGGATGGGATCCCGGGGATGGAATGGGATGGGATGGGATCCCTGGGATGGGATCCCTGTGATGGGATTCCTGGGATGGGATGGGATGGGATGGGATGGGATGGGATGGGATCCCTGGGATGGGATCCCTGGAATGAGATCCCTCGTATGGGATGGGATCCCTGGGATGGGATGGGATTCCTGGGATGGGATGGAATCCCTGGGATGGGATCCCTGGGATGGGATGGGATCCCTGGGATGGGAGCAGATCCCTGGGATGGGATGGGATGGGATTGGATCCCTGGGATGGGATGAGATGGGATCCTAGCGATGGGATCCCTGGAATGTGATCCCTCGTATGGGATGGAATCCCTGGGATGGGATCCCGGGGATGGAATGGGATGGAATGGGATGGGATGGGATGGGATGGGATGGGATGGGATGGGATGGGATGGGATGGGATTGGAAGGGATGGGATGGGAAGGGATGGGATGGGATCCCTGGGATGGGATGGGATGGGATTCCTGGGATGGGATGGGATGGGATCCCTGGAATGGGATCCCTGGGATAGTATGGGATTCCTGCGTTGGGATCGAATCCCTGGGATGGCATCGGTGAGATGGGATGGGATCTTTGACATGGGATCCCTGGGATGGGATGTGATCCCTGGGATGAGATGGGATGGGATGGAATGGGATGGGATCCCTGGGATGGGATGGAATCCCTGGGATGGGATCCCGGGGATGGAATGGGATGGGATGGGATCCCTGTGATGGGATCCCTGTGATGGGATTCCTGGGATGGGATGGGATGGGATGGGATGGGATGGGATCCCAAGGATGGGATCCCTGGAATGAGATCCCTCGTATGGGATGGGATCCCTGGGATGGGATGGGATTCCTGGGATGGGATGGAATCCCTGGGATGGGATCCCTGGGATGGGATGGGATCCCTGGGATGGGAGCAGATCCCTGGGATGGGATGGGATGGGATTGGATCCCTGGGATGGGATGAGATGGGATCCTAGCGATGGGATCCCTGGAATGTGATCCCTCGTATGGGATGGGATCCCTGGGATGGGATGGAATCCCTGGGATGGGATCCCGGGGATGGAATGGGATGGGATGGGATGGGATGGGATGGGATGGGATGGGATGGGATGGGATTGGAAGGGATGGGATGGGAAGGGATGGGATGGGATCCCTGGGATGGGATGGGATCCCTGGGATGGCATGGGATGGGATCGGATGGGATGGGATGGGATGGAATGGGATGGGATGGGGTGGGATTGGTTGGGATGGGATGGGATCCCTGGATGGGATCCCTGGGATGGGATGGGATCCCTGGGATGGGATGTGTTCACTGGCATGGGATGGGATCCCTGGAATGGGATGAGATGGGATTCCTGGGATGGGATGGGATGGGATCCCTGGAATGGGATCCCTGGGATAGTATGGGATTGCTGCGATGGGATCGAATCCCCGGGATGGCATCCTTGAGATGGTATGGGATCTCTGACATGGGATCCCTTGGATGGGATGTGATCCCTGGGATGAGATGGGATGGGATGGGATCCCAGGGATGGGATGGGATCCCTGGGATGTTATCCCTGGGATGGGATGGGATCCCTGGGATGTTATCCCTGGGATGGGATGGGATCCCTGGGATTGGATGGGATGGGACGGGATGGGATAGGATGGCATGGGATGCGATGGGATGGGATGGGAAGGGATGGGATTCCTGGGATGGGATGGGATCCCTGGGATGGCATGGGATGGGATTGGATGGGATGGGATGGAATGGGATGGGATGGGGTGGGATGGGATTGGTTGGGATGGGATGGGATCCCTGTGATGGGATCGGTTGGGCTCCCTAGGATGGGATGGGATGGGATCCCTGGGATGGGATGGGATCCCTGGGATGGGATGTGTTCACTGGGATGGGATGGGATCCCTGGAATGGGATGGGATGGGTTTCCTGGGATGGGATGGGATGGGATCCCTGGAATGGGATCCCTGGGATAGTATGGGATTCCTGCGTTGGGATCGAATCCCTGGGATGGCATCGGTGAGATGGGATGGGATCTTTGACATGGGATCCCTGGGATGGGATGTGATCCCTGGGATGAGATGGGATGGGATGGAATGGGATGGGATCCCTGGGATGGGATGGAATCCCTGGGATGGGATCCCGGGGATGGAATGGGATGGGATGGGATCCCTGGGATGGGATCCCTGTGATGGGATTCCTGGGATGGGATGGGATGGGATGGGAAGGGATCGGATGGGATGGGATGGGAAGGGAGGGGATGGGATCCCTGGGATGGGATGGGATCCCTGTGATGGGATCCCTGGAATGAGATCCCTCGTATGGGATGGGATCCCTGGGATGGGATGGGATTCCTGGGATGGGATGGAATCCCTGGGATGGGATCCCTGGGATGGGATGGGATCCCTGGGATGGGATGGGATCCCTGGGATGGGATGGGATGGGATGGGATGGGATGGGATGGGATGGGATAGGATGGGATGGGATGGGATGGGATGGGATGGGATGGGATGGGATGGGATGGGATGGGATGGGACTTGATGGGATGGGATGGGATCCCGGGGATGGGATGGGATCCCTGCATTGGGATGGGATCCCTGGGATGGGATCCCGGGGATGGGATCCCGGGGATGGGATGGGAAGGGCTGGGATGGGATGGGATGGGATCCCTGGGATGGGATGGGATCCCTGGGATTGGATGGGATCCGTGGGATGGGATAGGATCCCTGGGATGGTACGGAATGTGATCCCTGGGATGGGATGGGATACCTGGTATGGGATCCCTGGGATGGGATGGAATGGGATGGGATGGGATGGGATGGGATGGGGTAGGATGGGATGGGACAAGATGGGATGGGATGGGATCCCTGGGATGGGATCTCTGGGATCGGATGGGATCGATGGGATGGGATGGGTTGGGATGGGATGGAATCCCGGGGATGGGGACCCGGGGATGGCATGGGATCGATGGGATGGGATGGGTTGGGATGGGATGGAATCCCTGGGATGGGGACCCGGGGATGGGATGGGATCCCTGGAATGGGATCCCTGGGATAGTATGGGATTGCTGCGATGGGATCGAATCCCTGGGATGGCATCCTTGAGATGGGATGGGATCTCTGACATGGGATCCCTGGGATGGGATGTGATCCCTGGGATGAGATGGGATGGGATGGAATGGGATGGGATCCCAGGGGTGGGATGGGATCCCTGGGATGTTATCCCTGGGATGGGATGGGATCCCTGGGATTGGATGGGATGTGAAGGGATGGGATAGGATGGCATGGGATGCGATGGGATGGGATGGGAAGGGATGGGATTCCTGGGATGGGATGGGATCCCTGGGATGGCATGGGATGGGATTGGATGGGATGGGATGGAATGGGATGGGATGGGGTGGGATGGGATTAGTTGGGATGGGATGGGATCCCTGGGATGGGATCGGATGGGCTCCCTGGGATGGGATGGGACGGGATCCCTGGGATGGGATGGTATGGGATGGGATGGGATGGGATGCCATGGCATGGGATCCGCGGGATGAGATGGGATGGGATGGGATGGGATGGGATGGGATGGGATGGGATGGGATTGGATGGGATGGGATCGGATGGGATCCCTGGGATGGGATGGGATGGGATCCCTGGGATGGGATGGGATCCCTCGGATGGGATATCTGGGATGGGATGTGATGGGACGGGATGGGATGGAATGGGGTGGCAAGGGATGGGATGGGCTACAATGGGATGGGATGGGATGGGATGGTATCCTTGGATGGGATGGAATGGGATCCCTGAGATGGGATGCGATCCCTTGGATGGGATGGGATTGGATGGGATGGCATGGGTTGGGATGGGTTGGGAACCCTGGGATGGGATGTTATGGGATCCCTGGGATGAGAAGGGATGGGATTGGATCCCTGGGATGGGATGTTATGGGATCCCTGGGATGGGATGGGATGGGATGGGATGGGATGGGATGGGATGGGATGGGATGGGATGGGATGGGATGGGATGGGATGGGATGGGAAGGGATGGGATGGGATGGAAAGGGATGGGATGGGATCCCTGGGATGAAATAAGTTCCCTGGGATGGGATGGGATCCCTGGGATGGCATGGGATGGGAAGGGATGGGATGGGATGGGGTGGGATGGGATTGGTTGGAATGGGATGGGATCCCTGGGATGGGATCGGATGGGCTCCCTGGGATGGGATGGGATGGGATCCCTGGGATGGGATGGGATCCCTGAGATGGGATGTGTTCACTGGGATGGGATGGGATCCCTGGAATGGGATGGGATGGGATGGGATGGGATGGGATGGGATGGGATGGGATTCCTGGGATGGGATGGGATGGGATCCCTGGAATGGGATCCCTGGGAAAGTATGGGATTCCTGCATTGGAATCGAATCCCTGGGATGGCATCCGTGAGATGGGATGGGATCTCTGACATGGGATCCCTGGGATGGGATGTGTTCACTGGGATGGGATGGAATCCCTCGAATGGGATGGGATGGGATGGGATGGGATGGGATGGGATGGGAAGGGATCCCTGGGATGGGATGGGATCCCTGGGATGGGATCCCTGGGATGGGATGTGATGGGATGGGATTCCTGGGATGGGAATGGGTGGGATGGGATGGGATGGGATGGGATGGGATGGGATGGGATCCCTGGGATGGGATACCTGGGATGGGATCGGATGGGATTGGATGGGATGGGATGGGATCCCTGGGATGTTATGGGATCCGTGGGATGTGATGGGATGGGATTCCTGGGATGGGAATGGGTGGGATGGGATGGGATGGGATGGGATGGGATGGGATGGGATGGGATCCCTGGGATGGGATACCTGGGATGGGATCGGATGGGAATGGATGGGATGGGATGGGATCCCTGGGATGGGATGGGATGCGATGGGATTGGATGGGATCCCTGGGATGGGATCGGATGGGATCCCTGGGATGGGATGGGATGGGATGGGATGGGATGGGATCCTTGGGATGGGATCCCTGGGATGGCTTAGGATGGGATTGGATGGGATGGGATGGGATCCCTGGGATGGGATGGGATCCCTGGGATGGGATGTGTTCACTGGGATGGGATGGGATCCCTGGAATGGGATGGGATGGGATGGGATGGGATGGGATGGGATGGGATGGGATGGGAAGGGATCCCTGGGATGGGATGGGATCCCTGGGATGGGATGTGTTCACTGGGATGGGATGGGATCCCTGGAATGGGATCCCTGGGATAGTATGGGATTCCTGCGTTGTGATCGAATCCCTGGGATGGCACCCGTGAGATGGGATGGGATCTCTGACATAGGATCCCTGGGTGGGATGTGATCCCTGGGATGAGATGGGATGGGATGGAATGGGATGGGATCCCTGGGATGGGATGGGATCCCTGGGATGTTATCCCTGGGATGGGATGGGATCCCTGGGATGGGATGGAATCCCCGGGATGGGATCCCGGGGATGGAATGGGATGGGATGGGATCCCTGGGATGGGATGGGATGGGATGGGATCCCTGGGATGGGATGGGATGGGATGGGATGGGATGGGATGGGATGGGATGGGATGGGATGGGATGGGAAGGGATGGCATGGGATGGGAAGGGAGGGGATGGGATCCCTGGGATGGGATGGGATCCATGGGATGGGATGGGTTGGGATAGGATCTCTGGGATTGGATCCCTGGGATGAGATGGGATCCCTGGGATGGGATCCCTGGGATGGGATGGGATGGGATCCCTGGGATGTTATGGAATCCGTGGGATGTGATGGGATGGGATTCCTGGGATGGGAATGGATGGGATGGGATGGGATGGGATGGGATCCCTGGGATGGGATACCTGGGATGGGATCGGATGGGTTTGGATTCGATGGGATGGGATCCCTGGGATGGGATGGGATGCGACGGGATTGGATGGGATCCCTGGGATGGGATCGGATGGGATCCCTGGGATGGGATGGGATGGGATGGGATGGGATGGGATGGGATGGGATGGGATCCTTGGGATGGGATCCCTGGGATGGCTTAGGATGGGATTGGATGGGATGGGATGGGATCCCTGGGATGGGATGGGATCCCTGGGATGGGATGTGTTCACTGGGATGGGATGGGATGGGATGGGATGGGATGGGATGGGATGGGATGGGATGGGATGGGATGGGAAGGGATCCCTGGGATGGGATGGGATCCCTGGGATGGGATGTGTTCACTGGGATGGGATGGGATGCCTGGAATGGGATGGGATGGGATGGGATTCCTGGGATGGGATGGGATGGGATCCCTGGAATGGGATCCCTGGGATAGTATGGGATTGCTGCGATGGGATCGAATCCCTGGGATGGCACCCGTGAGATGGGATGGGATCTCTGACATAGGATCCCTGGGTGGGATGTGATCCCTGGGATGAGATGGGATGGGATGGAATGGGATGGGATCCCTGGGATGGGATGGGATGGGGTGGGATGTTATCCCTGGGATGGGATGGGATCCGTGGGATGGGATGGGATGGGAAGGAATGGGATAGGATGGGATGGGATGGGATGCGATGGGATGGGATGCGATGGGATGGGATGGGATGGGATGGGATCCCTGGGATGGGATGGAACGGGATGGGATCCCTGGGATGGAATGGGATGGGATGGGAAGGCATCCCTGGGATGGGATGGGATCCCTGGGACGGGATCCCTCGGATGGGATCCATGGGATGGGGTGGGTTGGGATGGGTTGGGAACGGTTGGATGGGATCTTATGGGATCCCTGGGATGAGATGGGATGGGATTGGATCCCAGGGATGGGATGAGATGGGATCCTAGCGATGGGATCCCTGGAATGTGATCCCTCGTATGGGATGGGATCCCTGGGATGGGATGGGATCCCTGGGATGGCATGGGATGGGATCGGATGGGATGGGATGGGATGGAATGGGATGGGATGGGGTGGGATTGGTTGGGATGGGATGGGATCCCTGGGATGGGATGGGATCCCTGGGATGGGATGGGATCCCTGGGATGGGATGTGTTCACTGGCATGGGATGGGATCCCTGGAATGGGATGGGATGGGATTCCTGGGATGGGATGGGATGGGATCCCTGGAATGGGATCCCTGGGATAGTATGGGATTGCTGCGATGGGATCGAATCCCTGGGATGGCATCCTTGAGATGGGATGGGATCTCTGACATGGGATCCCTGGGATGGGATGTGATCCCTGGGATGAGATGGGATGGGATGGAATGGGATGGGATCCCAGGGGTGGGATGGGATCCCTGGGATGTTATCCCTGGGATGGGATGGGATCCCTGGGATTGGATGGGATGTGAAGGGATGGGATAGGATGGCATGGGATGCGATGGGATGGGATGGGAAGGGATGGGATTCCTGGGATGGGATGGGATCCCTGGGATGGCATGGGATGGGATTGGATGGGATGGGATGGAATGGGATGGGATGGGGTGGGATGGGATTGGTTGGGATGGGATGGGATCCCTGGGATGGGATCGGATGGGCTCCCTGGGATGGGATGGGATGGGATCCCTGGGATGGGATGTGTTCACTGGGATGGGATGGGATCCCAGGAATGGGATCCCTGGGATAGTATGGGATTCCTGCGTTGGGATCGAATCCCTGGGATGGCATCCGTGAGATGGGATGGGATCTCTGACATGGGATCCCTGGGATGGGATGGGATCCCTGGGATGTTATCCCTGGGATGGGATGGGATGGGATCCCTGGGATGGGATGGAATCCCAGGGATGGGATCCCGGGGATGGAATGGGATGGGATGGGATCCCTGGGATGGGATCCCTGTGATGGGATCCCTGGGATGGGATGGGATGGGATGGGATGGGATGGGATGGGATGGGAAGAGATCGGATGGGATGGGATGGGAAGGGAGGGGATGGGATCCCTGGGATGGGATGGGATCCCTGGGATGGTGTCCCTGGGATGGGATGGGATGGGATGGGGTGGGATGGGATTGGCTATAATGGGTTGGGATGGGATGGGATCGATGGGATAGGATGGGATGGAATGGGATCCCTGGGATGGTACGGAATGGGATCCCTGGGATGGGATGGGATGGGATACCTGGTATGGGATCCCTAGGATGGGATGGGATGGGATGGGATGGGATGGGATGGGATGGGATGGGATGGGATGGGATGGGATCCCCGGAATGGGATGGGATGGGCTCCCTGGGATGGGATGGGATCCCTGGGATGGGATATCTGGGATGGGATGTGATGGGACCGGATGGGATGGGATGGGATGGGGTGGGAAGGGATGGGATGGGCTACAATGGGATGGGATGGGATGGGATGGGATGGGATGGGATGGGATGGGATGGGATGGGATGGGATGGGATGGGATGGGATGGGGTGGGGAGGTATGGGATGGGCTACAATGGGATGGGATGGGATGGGATGGGATGGGATGGGATGGGATGGGATGGGATGGGATGGGATGGGATGGGATGGGATGGGATGGGATGGGATGGAATGGGATGGGATGGGATGGGATCCCTGGAATGGGATATGATGGGCTCCCTGGGATGGGATGGGATGGGATCCCTGGGATGGGATGGGATCCCTGGGATGGGATGTGTTCACTGGGATGGGATGGGATCCCTGGAATGGGATGGGATGGGATTCCTGGGATGGGATGGGATGGGATCCCTGGAATGGGATCCCTGGGATAGTATGGGATTCCTGCGTTGGGATCGAATCCCTGGGATGGCATCCGTGAGATGGGATGGGATCTCTGACATGGGATCCCTGGGATGGGATGTGATCCCTGGGATGAGATGGGATGGGATGGAATGGGATGGGATCCCTGGGATGGGATGGGATCCCTGGGATGTTATCCCTGGGATGGGATGGGATCCCTGGGATGGGATGGAATCCCAGGGATGGGATCCCGGGGATGGAATGGGATGGGATGGGATCCCTGGGATGGGATCCCTGTGATGGGATCCCTGGGATGGGATGGGATGGGATGGGATGGGATGGGAAGGGATCGGATGGGATGGGATGGGAAGGGAGGGGATGGGATCCCTGGGATGGGATGGGATCCCTGGGATGGTGTCCCTGGGATGGGATGGGATCGATGGGATAGCATGGGATGGAATGGGATCCCTGGGATGGTACGGAATGGGATCCCTGGGATGGGATGGGATACCTGGTATGGGATCCCTAGGATGGGATGGGATGGGATGGGATGGGATGGGATGGGATCCCCGGAATGGGATGGGATGGGCTCCCTGGGATGGGATGGGATGGGATCCCTGGGATGGGATATCTGGGATGGGATGTGATGGGACGGGATGGGATGGGATGGGATGGGATGGGGTGGGATGGGATGGGATGGGGTGAGGAGGGATGGGATGGGCTACAATGGGATGGGATGGAACGGGATGGGATCCCTGGGATGGGATGGGATGGGATGGGATGGGATGGGATGGGATGGGATGGGATGGGATGGGATGGGATGGGATGTGATGGGATGGGATGGAATGGGATGGGATGGGATGGGATCCCTGGAATGGGATATGATGGGATCCCTGGGATGGGATGGGATCCCTGGGATGGGATCTCTGGGATGGGATGGGATGGGATGGGATGAGACCCCTGGGATTGGATGGGATCCCTGGGATGGCATCCCTGGGATGGGATGGGATCCATGGGATGAGATGGGATCCCTGGGATGGAATCCCTGGGATGGGATTGGATCACTGGGATGGGATGGGATGGGATTCCTGGAATGGGATCCCTGGGATAGTATGGGATTCCTGCGTTGGGATCGAATCCCTGGGATGGCATCCGTGAGATGGGATGGGATCTCTGACATGGGATCCCTGGGATGGGATGTGATCCCTGGGATGAGATGGGATGGGATGGAATGGGATGGGATCCCTGGGATGGGATGGGATCCCTGGGATGTTATCCCTGGGATGGGATGGGATCCCTGGGATGGGATGGAATCCCTGGGATGGGATCCCGGGGATGGAATGGGATGGGATGGGATCCCTGGGATGGGATCCCTGTGATGGGATCCCTGGGATGGGATGGGATGGGATGGGATGGGATGGGATGGGAAGGGATCGGATGGGATGGGATGGGAAGGGAGGGGATGGGATCCCTGGGATGGGATGGGATCCCTGGGATGGTGTCCCTGGGATGGGATGGGATGGGATCCCTGGGATGGGATGGGATCCCTGGGATGGGATGTGTTCACTGGGATGGGATGGGATCCCTGGAATGGGATGGGATGGGATGGGATGGGATGGGATGGGATGGGATGGGATGGGATGGGATGGGATGGGAAGGAATCCCTGGGATAGTATGGGATTCCTGCGTTGGGATCGAATCCCTGGGATGGCACCCGTGAGATGGGATGGGATCTCTGACATAGGATCCCTGGGTGGGATGTGATCCCTGGGATGAGATGGGATGGGATGGAATGGGATGGGATCCCTGGGATGGGATGGGATGGGATGGGGTGGGATGTTATCCCTGGGATGGGATGGGATCCCTGGGATGGGATGGGATGGGAAGGAATGGGATAGGATGGGATGGGATGGGATGCGATGGGATGGGATGGGATGGGATGGGATCCCTGGGATGGGATGGAACGGGATGGGATCCCTGGGATGGAATGGGATGGGATGGGAAGGCATCCCTGGGATGGGATGGGATCCCTGGGATGGGATCCCTCGGATGGGATCCATGGGATGGGATGGGTTGGGATGGGTTGGGAACCGTTGGATGGGATCTTATGGGATCCCTGGGATGAGATGGGATGGGATTGGATCCCTGGGATGGGATGAGATGGGATCGTAGCGATGGGATCCCTGGAATGTGATCCCTCGTATGGGATGGGATCGCTGGGATGGGATGGAAGCCCTGGGATGGGATCCCGGGGATGGAATGGGATGGGATGGGATGGGATGGGATGGGATGGGATGCGATGGGATTGGAAGGGATGGGATGGGATGGGATCGGATGGGATGGGATGGGATGGAATGGGATGGGATGGGGTGGGATTGGTTGGGATGGGATGGGATCCCTGGGATGGGAACGGATGGGATCCCAAGGATGGGATGGGATCCCTGGGATGGGATCCCTGGGATGGGATGGGATCCCTGGGATGGGATGTGTTCACTGGCATGGGATGGGATCCCTGGAATGGGATGGGATGGGATCCCTGGGATGGGATCGGATGGGCTCCCTGGGATGGGATGGGATTCGATCCCTGGGATGGGATGGGATCCCTGGGATGGGATGGGATCCCTGGAATGGGATCCCTGGGATAGTATGGGATTCCTGCGTTGGGATCGAATCCCTGGGATGGCATCAGTGAGATGGGGTGGGATCTCTGACATGGGATCCCTGGGATGGGATGTGATCCCTGGGATGAGATGGGATGGGATGGAATGGGATGGGATCCCTGGGATGGGATGGGATCCCTGGGATGTTATCCCTGGGATGGGATGGGATCCCTGGGATGGGATGGAATCCCTGGGATGGGATCCCTGGGATGGGATGGGATGGGATGGGATGGGATGGGATTGGATGGGATGGGAAGGGATCGGATGGGATGGGATGGGAAGGGAGGGGATGGGATCCCTGGGATGGGATGGGATCCCTGGGATGGTGTCCCTGGGATGGGATGGGATGGGATGGGGTGGGATGGGATTGGCTACAATGGGTTGGGATGGGATGGGATCGATGGGATAGGATGGGATGGAATGGGATCCCTGGGATGGTACCGAATGGGATCCCTGGGATGGGATGGGATACCTGGTATGGGATCCCTAGGATGGGATGTGATGGGATGGGATGGGATCCCCGGAATGGGATGGGATGGGCTCCCTGGGATGGGATGGGATGGGATCCCTGGGATGGGATATCTGGAATGGGATGTGATGGGACGGGATGGGATGGGATGGGATGGGGTGGGAAGGGATGGGATGGGCTACAATGGGATGGGATGGGATGGAATGGGATGGGATGGGATGGGATGGGATGGGGTGGGGAGGGATGGGATGGGCTACAATGGGATGGGATGGGATGGGATGGGATGGGATGGGATGGGATGGGATGGGATGGGATGGGATGGGATGGGATGGGATGGAATGGGATGGGATGGGATGGGATCCCTGGAATGGGATATGATGGGATCCCTGGGATGGGATGGGATCCCTGGGATGGGATCTCTGGGATGGGATGGGATGGGATGGGATGGGATGAGACCCCTGGGATTGGATGGGATCCCTGGGATGGCATCCCTGGGATGGGCTGGGATCCATGGGATGAGATGGGATCCCTGGGATGGAATCCCTGGGATGGGATTGGATCACTGGGATGGGATGGGATGGGATCCCTGGAATGGGATCCCTGGGATAGTATGGGATTCCTGCGTTGGGATCGAATCCCTGGGATGGCATCCGTGAGATGGGATGGGATCTCTGACATGGGATCCGTGGGATGGGATGTGATCCCTGGGATGAGATGGGATGGGATGGAATGGGATGGGATCCCTGGGATGGGATGGGATCCCTGGGATGTTATCCCTGGGATGGGATGGGATCCCTGGGATGGGATGGAATCCCTGGGATGGGATGTGTTCACTGGGATGGGATGGGATCCCTGGAATGGGATGGGATGGGATGGGATGGGATGGGATGGGATGGGATGGGATGGGATGGGATGGGAAGGAATCCCTGGGATAGTATGGGATTCCTGCGTTGGGATCGAATCCCTGGGATGGCACCCGTGAGATGGGATGGGATCTCTGACATAGGATCCCTGGGTGGGATGTGATCCCTGGGATGAGATGGGATGGGATGGAATGGGATGGGATCCCTGGGATGGGATGGGATGGGATGGGGTGGGATGTTATCCCTGGGATGGGATGGGATCCCTGGGATGGGATGGGATGGGAAGGAATAGGATAGGATGGGATGGGATGGGATGCGATGGGATGGGATGGGATGGGATGGGATGGGATGGGATCCCTGGGATGGGATGGAACGGGATGGGATCCCTCGGATGGAATGGGATGGGATGGGAAGGCATCCCTGGGATGGGATGGGATCCCTGGGATGGGATCCCTCGGATGGGATCCATGGGATGGGATGGGTTGGGATGGGTTGGGAACCGTTGGATGGGATCTTATGGGATCCCTGGGATGAGATGGTATGGGATTGGATCCCTGGGATGGGATGAGATGGGATCGTAGCGATGGGATCCCTGGAATGTGATCCCTCGTATGGGATGGGATCCCTGGGATGGGATGGAAGCCCTGGGATGGGATCCCGGGGATGGAATGGGATGGGATGGGATGGGATGGGATGGGATGGGATGGGATGGGATGGGATGGGATGGGATGGGATAGGATGGGATGGGATGCGATGGGATTGGAAGGGATGGGATGGGATGGGATACCTGGTATGGGATCCCTAGGATGGGATGGGATGGGATGGGATGGGATGGGATGGGATCCCCGGAATGGGATGGGATGGGCTCCCTGGGATGGGATGGGATGGGATCCCTGGGATGGGATATCTGGGATGGGATGTGATGGGACGGGATGGGATGGGATGGGATGGGATGGGGTGGGATGGGATGGGATGGGGTGAGGAGGGATGGGATGGGCTACAATGGGATGGGATGGAACGGGATGGGATCCCTGGGATGGGATGGGATGGGATGGGATGGGATGGGATGGGATGGGATGGGATGGGATGGGATGGGATGTGATGGGATGGGATGGAATGGGATGGGATGGGATGGGATCCCTGGAATGGGATATGATGGGATCCCTGGGATGGGATGGGATCCCTGGGATGGGATCTCTGGGATGGGATGGGATGGGATGGGATGAGACCCCTGGGATTGGATGGGATCCCTGGGATGGCATCCCTGGGATGGGATGGGATCCATGGGATGAGATGGGATCCCTGGGATGGAATCCCTGGGATGGGATTGGATCACTGGGATGGGATGGGATGGGATTCCTGGAATGGGATCCCTGGGATAGTATGGGATTCCTGCGTTGGGATCGAATCCCTGGGATGGCATCCGTGAGATGGGATGGGATCTCTGACATGGGATCCCTGGGATGGGATGTGATCCCTGGGATGAGATGGGATGGGATGGAATGGGATGGGATCCCTGGGATGGGATGGGATCCCTGGGATGTTATCCCTGGGATGGGATGGGATCCCTGGGATGGGATGGAATCCCTGGGATGGGATCCCGGGGATGGAATGGGATGGGATGGGATCCCTGGGATGGGATCCCTGTGATGGGATCCCTGGGATGGGATGGGATGGGATGGGATGGGATGGGATGGGATGGGATGGGAAGGGATCGGATGGGATGGGATGGGAAGGGAGGGGATGGGATCCCTGGGATGGGATGGGATCCCTGGGATGGTGTCCCTGGGATGGGATGGGATGGGATGGGATCCCTGGGATGGGATGGGATCCCTGGGATGGGATGTGTTCACTGGGATGGGATGGGATCCCTGGAATGGGATGGGATGGGATGGGATGGGATGGGATGGGATGGGATGGGATGGGATGGGATGGGAAGGAATCCCTGGGATAGTATGGGATTCCTGCGTTGGGATCGAATCCCTGGGATGGCACCCGTGAGATGGGATGGGATCTCTGACATAGGATCCCTGGGTGGGATGTGATCCCTGGGATGAGATGGGATGGGATGGAATGGGATGGGATCCCTGGGATGGGATGGGATGGGATGGGGTGGGATGTTATCCCTGGGATGGGATGGGATCCCTGGGATGGGATGGGATGGGAAGGAATGGGATAGGATGGGATGGGATGGGATGCGATGGGATGGGATGGGATGGGATGGGATCCCTGGGATGGGATGGAACGGGATGGGATCCCTAGGATGGAATGGGATGGGATGGGAAGGCATCCCTGGGATGGGATGGGATCCCTGGGATGGGATCCCTCGGATGGGATCCATGGGATGGGATGGGTTGGGATGGGTTGGGAACCGTTGGATGGGATCTTATGGGATCCCTGGGATGAGATGGGATGGGATTGGATCCCTGGGATGGGATGAGATGGGATCGTAGCGATGGGATCCCTGGAATGTGATCCCTCGTATGGGATGGGATCCCTGGGATGGGATGGAAGCCCTGGGATGGGATCCCGGGGATGGAATGGGATGGGATGGGATGGGATGGGATGGGATGCGATGGGATTGGAAGGGATGGGATGGGATGGGATCGGATGGGATGGGATGGGATGGAATGGGATGGGATGGGGTGGGATTGGTTGGGATGGGATGGGATCCCTGGGATGGGAACGGATGGGATCCCAAGGATGGGATGGGATCCCTGGGATAGTATGGGATTCCTGCGTTTGGATCGAATCCCTGGGATGGCATCAGTGAGATGGGGTGGGATCTCTGACATGGGATCCCTGGGATGGGATGTGATCCCTGGGATGAGATGGGATGGGATGGAATGGGATGGGATCCCTGGGATGGGATGGGATCCCTGGGATGTTATCCCTGGGATGGGATGGGATCCCTGGGATGGGATGGAATCCCTGGGATGGGATCCCTGGGATGGGATGGGATGGGATGGGATGGGATGGGATGGGATGGGATTGGATGGGATGGGAAGGGATCGGATGGGATGGGATGGGAAGGGAGGGGATGGGATCCCTGGGATGGGATGGGATCCCTGGGATGGTGTCCCTGGGATGGGATGGGATGGGATGGGGTGGGATGGGATTGGCTACAATGGGTTGGGATGGGATGGGATCGATGGGATAGGATGGGATGGAATGGGATCCCTGGGATGGTACCGAATGGGATCCCTGGGATGGGATGGGATACCTGGTATGGGATCCCTAGGATGGGATGTGATGGGATGGGATGGGATGGGATCCCCGGAATGGGATGGGATGGGCTCCCTGGGATGGGATGGGATGGGATCCCTGGGATGGGATATCTGGGATGGGATGTGATGGGACGGGATGGGATGGGATGGGATGGGGTGGGAAGGGATGGGATGGGCTACAATGGGATGGGATGGGATGGGATGGGATGGGATGGGATGGGATGGGATGGGATGGGATGGGATGGGGTGGGGAGGGATGGGATGGGCTACAATGGGATGGGATGGGATGGGATGGGATGGGATGGGATGGGATGGGATGGGATGGGATGGGATCACTGGAATGGGATATGATGGGATCCCTGGGATGGGATGGGATCCCTGGGATGGGATCTCTGGGATGGGCTGGGATGGGATGGGATGGAATGAGACACCTGGGATTGGATGGGATCCCTGGGATGGCATCCCTGGGATGGGATGGGATCCATGGGATGAGATGGGATCCCTGGGATGGAATCGCTGGGATGGGATTGGATCACTGGGATGGGATGGGATGGGATCCCTGGAATGGGATCCCTGGGATAGTATGGGATTCCTGCGTTGGGATCGAATCCCTGGGATGGCATCCGTGAGATGGGATGGGATCTCTGACATGGGATCCCTGGGATGGGATGTGATCCCTGGGATGAGATGGGATGGGATGGAATGGGATGGGATCCCTGGGATGGGATGGGATCCCTGGGATGTTATCCCTGGGATGGGATGGGATCCCTGGGATAGGATGGAATCCCTGGGATGGGATCCCGGGGATGGAATGGGATGGGATGGGATCCCTGGGATGGGATCCCTGTGATGGGATCACTGGGATGGGATGGGATGGGATGGGATGGGAAGGGATCGGATGGGATGGGATGGGAAGGGAGGGGATGGGATCCCTGGGATGGGATGGGATCCCTGGGATGGTGTCCTTGGGATGGGATGGGATGGGATGGGATAGGGTGGGATGGGATTGGCTACAATGGGTTGGGATGGGATGGGATCGATGGGATAGGATGGGATGGAATGGGATCCCTGGGATGGTACGGAATGGGATCCCTGGGATGGGATGGGATACCTGGTATGGGATCCCTAGGATGGGATGGGATGGGATGGGATGGGATGGGATGGGATGGGATGGGATGGGATCCCCGGAATCGGATGGGATGGGCTCCCTGGGATGGGATGGGATCCCCGGGATGGGATATCTGGGATGGGATGGGATGGGATGGGATGGGATGGGATGGGATGGGATGGGATGGGATGGGATGGGGTGGGGAGGGATGGGATGGGCTACAATGGGATGGGATGGAACGGGATGGGATCCCTGGGATGGGATGGGATGGGATGGGATGGGATGGGATGGGGTGGGGAGGGATGGGATGGGCTACAATGGGATGGGATGGGATGGGATGGGATGGGATGGGATGGGATGGGATGGGATGGGATGGGATGGGATGGGATGGGATGGGATGGGATGGAATGGGATGGGATGGGATGGGATCCCTGGAATGGGATATGATGGGATCCCTGGGATGGGATGGGATCCCTGGGATGGGATCTCTGGGATGGGATGGGATGGGATGGGATGAGACCCCTGGGATTGGATGGGATCCCTGGGATGGCATCCCTGGGATGGGCTGGGATCCATGGGATGAGATGGGATCCCTGGGATGGAATCCCTGGGATGGGATTGGATCACTGGGATGGGATGGGATGGGATCCCTGGAATGGGATCCCTGGGATAGTATGGGATTCCTGCGTTGGGATCGAATCCCTGGGATGGCATCCGTGAGATGGGATGGGATCTCTGACATGGGATCCGTGGGATGGGATGTGATCCCTGGGATGAGATGGGATGGGATGGAATGGGATGGGATCCCTGGGATGGGATGGGATCCCTGGGATGTTATCCCTGGGATGGGATGGGATCCCTGGGATGGGATGGAATCCCTGGGATGGGATCCCGGGGATGGAATGGGATGGGATGGGATCCCTGGGATGGGATCCCTGTGATGGGATCCCTGGGATGGGATGGGATGGGATGGGATGGGATGGGATGGGAAGGGATCGGATGGGATGGGATGGGATGGGAAGGGAGGGGATGGGATCCCTGGGATGGGATGGGATCCCTGGGATGGTGTCCCTGGGATGGGATGGGATGGGATGGGATCCCTGGGATGGGATGGGATCCCTGGGATGGGATGTGTTCACTGGGATGGGATGGGATCCCTGGAATGGGATGGGATGGGATGGGATGGGATGGGAAGGGATCCCTGGGATGGGATGGGATCCCTGGGATGGGATGTGTTCACTGGGATGGGATGGCATCCCTGGAATGGGATGGGATGGGATGGGATGGGATTCCTGGGATGGGATGGGATGGGATCCCTGGAATGGGATCCCTGGGATAGTATGGGATTCCTGCGTTGGGATCGAATCCCTGGGATGGCACCCGTGAGATGGGATGGGATCTCTGACATAGGATCCCTGGGTGGGATGTGATCCCTGGGATGAGATGGGATGGGATGGAATGGGATGGGATCCCTGGGATGGGATGGGATGGGATGGGGTGGGATTTTATCCCTGGGATGGGATGGGATCCCTGGGATGGGATGGGATGGGAAGGAATGGGATAGGATGGGATGGGATGGGATGCGATGGGATGGGATGGGATGGGATGGGATGGGATCCCTGGGATGGGATGGAACGGGATGGGATACCTGGGATGGAATGGGATGGGATGGGAAGGCATCCCTGGGATGGGATGGGATCCCTGGGATGGGATCCCTCGGATGGGATCCATGGGATGGGATGGGTTGGGATGGGTTGGGAACCGTTGGATGGGATCTTATGGGATCCCTGGGATGAGATGGGATGGGATTGGATCCCTGGGATGGGATGAGATGGGATCGTAGCGATGGGATCCCTGGAATGTGATCCCTCGTATGGGATGGGATCCCTGGGATGGGATGGGATCCCTGGGATGGCATGGGATGGGATCGGATGGGATGGAATGGGATGGGATGGGGTGGGATTGGTTGGGATGGGATGGGATCCCTGGGATGGGAACGGACGGGATCCCAAGGATGGGATGGGATCCCTGGGATGGGATCCCTGGGATGGGATGGGATCCCTGGGATGGGATGTGTTCACTGGCATGGGATGGGATCCCTGGAATGGGATCGGATGGGATCCCTGGGATGGGATGGGATTCGATCCCTGGGATGGGATCCCTGGGATGGGATGTGTTCACTGGGATGGGATGGGATCCCTGGAATGGGATGGGATGGGATTCCTGGGATGGGATGGGATGGGATCCCTGGAATGGGATCCCTGGGATAGTATGGGATTCCTGCGTTGGGATCGAATCCCTGGGATGGCATCCGTGAGATGGGATGGGATCTCTGACATGGGATCCCTGGGATGGGATGTGATCCCTGGGATGAGATGGGATGGGATGGAATGGGATGGGATCCCTGGGATGGGATGGGATCCCTGGGATGTTATCCCTGGGATGGGATGAGATGGGATCCCTGGGATGGGATGGAATCCCTGGGATGGGATCCCTGGGATGGGATGGGATGGGATGGGATGGGAAGGGATCGGATGGGATGGGATGGGAAGGGAGGGGATGGGATCCCTGGGATGGGATGGGATCCCTGGGATGGTGTCCCTGGGATGGGATGGGATGGGATGGGATGGGGTGGGATGGGATTGGCTACAATGGGTTGGGATGGGATGGGATCGATGGGATAGGATGGGATGGAATGGGATCCCTGGGATGGTACCGAATGGGATCCCTGGGATGGGATGGGATACCTGGTATGGGATCCCTAGGATGGGATGTGGTGGGATGGGATGGGATGGGATGGGATCCCCGGAATGGGATGGGATGGGCTCCCTGGGATGGGATGGGATGGGATCCCTGCGATGGGATATCTGGGATGGGATGTGATGGGACGGGATGGGATGGGATGGGATGGGGTGGCAAGGGATGGGATGGGCTACAATGGGATGGGATGGGATGGGATGGGATGGGATGGGATGGGATGGGGTGGGGAGGGATGGGATGGGCTACAATGGGATGGGATGGGATGGGATGGGATGGGATGGGATGGGATGGGATGGGATGGGATCCCTGGAATGGGATATGATGGGATCCCTGGGATGGGATGGGATCCCTGGGATGGGATCTCTGGGATGGGATGGGATGGGATGGGATGGGAACCGTTGGATGGGATCTTATGGGATCCCTGGGATGAGATGGGATGGGATTGGATCCCTGGGATGGGATGAGATGGGATCGTAGCGATGGGATCCCTGGAATGTGATCCCTCGTATGGGATGGGATCCCTGGGATGGGATGGAAGCCCTGGGATGGGATCCCGGGGATGGAATGGGATGGGATGGGATGGGATGGGATGGGATGGGATGGGATGCGATGGGATTGGAAGGGATGGGATGGGATGGGAAGGGATGGGAAGGGATGGGATGGGATGGGATCCCTGGGATGGGATGGGATCCCTGGGATGGCATGGGATGGGATCGGATGGGATGGGATGGGATGGAATGGGATGGGATGGGGTGGGATTGGTTGGGATGGGATGGGATCCCTGGCATGGGAACGGATGGGATCCCAAGGATGGGATGGGATCCC
This sequence comes from Sturnus vulgaris, assembly GCF_052056855.1. NCBI lineage: Eukaryota > Metazoa > Chordata > Aves > Passeriformes > Sturnidae > Sturnus > Sturnus vulgaris. The sequence goes on from NC_142282.1 coordinate 13,815,679, forward strand.
TGGGATGGGATCCCTGGGATGGGATGTGATCCCTGGGATGGGATGTGTTCACTGGCATGGGATGGGATCCCTGGAATGGGATGGGATGGGATCCCTGGGATGGGATCGGATGGGCTCCCTGGGATGGGATGGGATTCGATCCCTGGGATGGGATGGGATCCCTGGGATGGGATGTGTTCACTGGGATGGGATGGGATCCCTGGCATGGGATGGGATGGGATTCCTGGGATGGGATGGGATGGGATCCCTGGAATGGGATCCCTGGGATAGTATGGGATTCCTGCGTTGGGATCGAATCCCTGGGATGGCATCCGTGAGATGGGATGGGATCTCTGACATGGGATCCCTGGGATGGGATGTGATCCCTGGGATGAGATGGGATGGGATGGAATGGGATGGGATCCCTGGGATGGGATGGGATCCCTGGGATGTTATCCCTGGGATGGGATGGGATCCCTGGGATGGGATGGAATCCCTGGGATGGGATCCCTGGGATGGGATGGGATGGGATGGGATGGGATGGGATGGGATGGGATGGGATGGGAAGGGATCGGATGGGATGGGATGGGAAGGGAGGGGATGGGATCCCTGGGATGGGATGGGATCCCTGGGATGGTGTCCCTGGGATGGGATGGGATGGGATGGGATGGGGTGGGATGGGATTGGCTACAATGGGTTGGGATGGGATGGGATCGATGGGATAGGATGGGATGGAATGGGATCCCTGGGATGGTACCGAATGGGATCCCTGGGATGGGATGGGATACCTGGTATGGGATCCCTAGGATGGGATGTGGTGGGATGGGATGGGATGGGATCCCCGGAATGGGATGGGATGGGCTCCCTGGGATGGGATGGGATGGGATCCCTGGGATGGGATATCTGGGATGGGATGTGATGGGACGGGATGGGATGGGATGGGATGGGGTGGGAAGGGATGGGATGGGCTACAATGGGATGGGATGGGATGGGATGGGATGGGATGGGATGGGATGGGATGGGATGGGATGGGATGGGATGGGATGGGGTGGGGAGGGATGGGATGGGCTACAATGGGATGGGATGGGATGGGATGGGATGGGATGGGATGGGATGGGATGGGATGGGATGGGATGGGATTGGATGGGATGGGATCCCTGGAATGGGATATGATGGGATCCCGGGGTTGGGATGGGATCCCTGGGATGGGATCTCTGGGATGGGATGGGATGGGATGGGATGGGATGGGATGAGACCCCTGGGATTGGATGGGATCCCTGGGATGGCATCCCTGGGATGGGATGGGATCCATGGGATGAGATGGGATCCCTGGGATGGAATCCCTGGGATGGGATTGGATCACTGGGATGGGATGGGATGGGATCCCTGGAATGGGATCCCTGGGATAGTATGGGATTCCTGCGTTGGGATCGAATCCCTGGGATGGCATCCGTGAGATGGGATGGGATCTCTGACATGGGATCCCTGGGATGGGATGTGATCCCTGGGATGAGATGGGATGGGATGGAATGGGATGGGATCCCTGGGATGGGATGGGATCCCTGGGATGTTATCCCTGGGATGGGATGGGATCCCTGGGATAGGATGGAATCCCTGGGATGGGATCCCGGGGATGGAATGGGATGGGATGGGATCCCTGGGATGTTATCCCTGGGATGGGATGGGATCCCTGGGATAGGATGGAATCCCTGGGATGGGATCCCGGGGATGGGATGGGATGGGATGGGATGGGATGGGATGGGATGGGATGGGAAGGGATCGGATGGGATGGGATGGGAAGGGAGGGGATGGGATCCCTGGGATGGGATGGGATCCCTGGGATGGTGTCCTTGGGATGGGATGGGATGGGATGGGATGGGATGGGATGGGATGGGATGGGATGGGGTGGGATGGGATTGGCTACAATGGGTTGGGATGGGATGGGATCGATGGGATAGGATGGGATGGAATGGGATCCCTGGGATGGTACGGAATGGGATCCCTGGGATGGGATGGGATACCTGGTATGGGATCCCTAGGATGGGATGGGATGGGATCCCCGGGATGGGATATCTGGGATGGGATGGGATGGGACGGGATGGGATGGGATGGGGTGGGAAGGGATGGGATGGGATGGGATGGGATGGGATGGGATGGGATGGGATGGGATGGGGAGGGATGGGATGGGCTACAATGGTGATACCGAAATTATGAGAAAAAGGACTAATGTAGATATAGTAGTAGTCATGCTAAGGCTTAGAAAACTGCAGTTCTCAGACAGGCCCTGGGAACCAGCCCTGGGAATGAGCTGGGGACTGTGGAAACAATAATTAAAGATAATTAAAGAATTTAGTGGAGCATATAAGAACATCTAGAAACTTTCAGGATAAGGCTAAAGTATAATAATAAATAAAGGGTTCTTGTGATGGGAAAACATGCAAGCGGGAATTAAAGGGGGGTAGCCTATAGTTTTGAATAGACAAGCATGCAAAATTTATAACTTTTAGGAATGATATCTACAAGATTTATGTATCTGTATTGTCTTGAAGAATGTGTACCTCTGTACGTAAACTACTTTGTAAAAAGGTATAAAAAACTTGACGAAAAAGGGAACTGTGGGACCCTGACTTTGGACGCTAGTCCGCAGGTTCCCCGGGCCCTGAATAAAGCACCGCATAAACTGACACTCTGTTAGTTTGTGTTCTGTTTGGGGCATCGGGCAGCAGTTTTCTGGCGACCCAGATGGGACTCCGGAGGCGGCAGGGGCGGTTCGCGAGCTGATCCACTCCACGCCGGCACCAGGTGATTTCTGGGGAGGACATCAACCCGTGCCCGACCCCGCGCCTGACGGACGACCAGGAGGTAAGCCCGAAGGTGCTTTATTCCTTTTATCGAGGGAAAGGGGGGCCTGCCGATTAAGTCGGAACGGCGTTTCCGCACGGGGGTCACAGACGTCTTTAAGGTTGTGGAAAAAGCCTAGGCGCTGACCGTCAGACGCAGCAGTGACTGCGCAGGTTCAGCACTTGCCACTCGCAGAGACGAGAAAGGCAAGATTTGTGGAAAGGGTGTGAGTGTAAAGGGTGTGAGTGTTGTGTGTGGTGTGTATTGGAAAGGGTGTGAGTGTTGTGTGTGGTGTGTATTGTGTTAAAAAAAAAAAAAAAAAAAAAAGAAAAAAAAAGAAAAAAAAAGAAAAAAAAAAAAGAAAAAAAAAGAAAAAAAAAAAAAAAGAAAAAAGTGTAATGATGTCTTTAAAAACGTTTAAAACTCTAGCAAGTACCGGGATGGAAATCCCGGACGATTCACCATTGGGCTGTTTATTACAACACTGGAATGCGGGGAACTTTGGTCAAGAATTAAGTAAAAGGAAATTGATTGATTTCTGTAATCATGTATGGCCTTTATATGAACCCGATGGTATGCAATGGCCTAGGAACGGTACACTGAATCCTGACATTATTACACCTTTGATGCATTTCCTGCAAAGTAATGAAAAATGGGATGAAATACCGTATCTAGACCTCTTTTATTATTTGAAAGATAAACCAGAGTGGCAAAAGGAGTGTGGGATCATGGTTTCGAAAACATTAAACCTGAATTGTGAAGGATGTAAGGGGTGGCAGAAAGAGAAGGAATGCTCATTTAATGGTTCTGCTTCGTGAAGCAGTCGGGCCGCAGGGGGAACGGGTCATAGTGAAAGTTCCCTTTTCTCCGAATGATTTGCTAATTTGGAAACAATCAGCGGGGGCGTATCGGGAGGATCCTGAACGAACTGCGCGGGTGGTAAAAATGGTAATTAAGACTCAGAACCCAGATTGGAATGATTTACAAGTTCTGTTAGACACAATAATGGATTCTACTGAAAAGGAAATGGTGTTTAAAGCCATGACAGAGAAAGCACGGGAAATGATTAGGTTGCGGCTTGCGGATGGTACAGTAAATGACTTAGTGCCTAGGGAAGATCCGGAGTGGGATCCCAACTCGACGGGCGGGTCTCGGAGACTTAAAGCTTATCAGGATTTGTTAACAGAAGGAATACGGAATGGAATACCAAAAACTTTGAATTGGTCTAAGTTATATTCGGTCAGACAGGAAAAGAATGAGTCTCCATCAACCTTTTTAACAGCAAGTGGCTGGAAATAATATGAGAGGAGGGAGTCGTGGACGTGGACGAGGAAGGGGAAGAGGAATAGCAAAGGGGGAAATGCCAATGGGGGCGGGAGGACTCATGGGACAATTGAATATGGGAAGAGGAAGAATGCAGCTGGGGATAGATCAATGTGCTCTATGTAAAAATAGAGGACATTGGAAAAATGAGTGTCCTCTCAACCAAGGAATGGGTTTTGGGGGAGGAATTATAGCCAGTGGGGATGGAAATCAGGGACTGATGAATAATACAGGTGCTTTCCCGGGAAATCCACAAGGTGCCGCCCAGGCCTTTATGATGGGGAATTACCAGAATCAGAGCTGACTAGACCAGGATTTAAAGGTAATAATGGAAGTAGATGGGGAACCGTTAGAATTTAGAGTAGATACTGGGGCATCATTCTCAGCTGTCAACACTAAGATAGGACCTTTGAGTGATTCTACTATTCAAGTAGTGGGAGTTACGGGACAAGTTGAGGAACGAACATTTTTGCGGCCATTAGATATAAAATTTGGGGGGAAGGAATTTGACCATCGATTTTTATATATGCCAAATAGCCCAAAATCACTATTTGGGAGGGATTTATTGTCAATGTTAGAAGCAAAGATAATATTTGAAAAAGGTAGAGTAAGATTGGAATTTCCCGAGGAGAATATTGCTAAGCTGTTTGTAGTGAAAGAAGTAGAAGCAGTAGAAATACCACAAGAAATAGAGCAAGCTGTAGTACCATGGGTATGGGAAACAGGAGTACCTGGAAAATCAAAAGCGGCACAACCAGTTGTAATAGAACTAAAAGAAGGAGCCTCCCCAGTAAGGGTAAAACAATATCCTTTGAAATTGGAAGCATGAATAGGAATAGCACCTATGATTGAACAATTTCTTAGCTTAGGAATTTTACAGGAATGTGAGTCAGAATTCAATACTCCAATATTCCCAGTTAGAAAGCCAAATGGTAAGTATAGATTAGTTCAAGATTTAAGAGCAATTAATAATATCACTAAAGATATACACCCAGTAGTAGCTAATCCGTATACATTGTTGACAGCTGTGTCGGAAAAGTTTAAGTGGTTCACAGTGATTGATTTGAAAGATGCATTTTTCTGTATCCCCTTGGCACTTGAAAGTAGGAAATACTTTGCTTTTGAGTGGGAGAACCCAGACACGGGACGCAAGAAGCAGCTCACCTGGACGCGTCTACCACAAGGATTCAAAAACTCACCAACTATTTTTGGAAATCAATTGGCTCGAGAGTTAGAAGAATGGAAGATGACTCAGGTAAAAGAATCACCTTTTTATATGTTCTCCTACAATATGTTGATGATATCTTTATAGCCTCCGCAGAAAAGGATGTTTGCCTTAGACTCACCATTGAACTACTTAATATGCTGGGACAAGCTGGATACCGAGTATCGAGAGAAAAAGCTCAGCTGGTAAGAACCCAAGTGATTTACTTAGGCTGCGAAATCTCACAAGGGGTACGAAAGTTAGGAATCAATCGAGTACAAGCAATTTGCACCATACCCACACCACGAAATCCACAAGAGTTAAGATCCTTTTTGGGCATGATAGGGTGGTGCCGCTTGTGGATTCCGGAATTTGGACTGAAAGCAAAACCCTTGTATGAAGCAGCCAAAAGCCCTGTGTTTCAGTGAGGACAAACGCAAGAAAAGGCATTTCAGAGTCTGAAACAAGCTTTAAAGGAAGCCCCAGCACTAGGATTGCCAGATCTCACAAAACCTTTTCAACTATACGTAAATGAAAGACAGAGACTGGCAATAGGGGTTCTCACCCAAAAATTGGGCTCATGGAAATGCCCGGTGGGGTACTTCTCAAAGCAGCTAGACTCTGTAAGTGCCGGATGGCCCAGTTGTCTTAGGGCTGTGGCAGCAACAGTGCTCCTAATTCGAGAAGCCAGAAAATTGACTTTGGGAAAAAGGATGGAAGTATTTGTTCCCCATATGGTCGTTGCAGTTTTGGAACAAAAAGGGGGGCATTGGCTCTCGTCGAGTCGCATGTTACAATATCAGGCACTCCTCCGAGAACAGGATGACATTGAATTAAAAATAACCAATCATCTTAATCCAGCAGAATTTCTTAGGAGCAGCAGCCAGGAAGAAGGAGGCGAATTGACACATGATTGCGTAGAAATCATTGAACAGGTATATGCCAGCCGGAAGGACCTGAAAGATGAGCCTTTGGAAAATCCGGAATGGGAACTGTTTACAGATGGATCCAGCTTTGTGGAAAACGGAATCAGGTATGCGGGATACGCAGTAGTGACTTTGACACAAATAATAGAAGCTCGAGCTTTAACCTCGGGAACTTCAGCCCAGAAAGCTGAGATACAAGCTCTGGTAAGAGCCTTAGAATTGAGTCAGGGGAAAAGAGTAAACATTTGGACTGATTCAAAATATGCCTTTGGAGTAATACATGTACATGGAGCACTGTGGAAAGAAAGAGCACTGTTGAATTCTCAAGGATCAGAAATTAAGCACAAAGAACAAATATTAGCACTATTGGAAGCAGTGCATAAACCTCAGGCAGTAGCAGTGATGCATGTAAAAGGACATCAAAAGGAAGAGGGAAAAGCGTTCCAAGGAAACCAGCTGGCTGACAGAGTTGCCAAACAGGTTGCTCGAGAGGTATGGACACAATTAGCTTTATTGCCAGTGCGAATTAACCCTGCCACTTCTTTTCTTGAGCAGAAACCATGGTATACACATGAAGATGAGAAGCTTGCTCAATTTGTTCAGGCCCAGAAGAATGAAAAAGGATGGTATGTCACAGCTGAAGGTCAGGTTGTATTGCCAACAAAAGTAATGAAAACAATTTTAGAAATCGAACATAACAAGTGCCATTGGGGAGCAGACGCATTGGTACAGTTTTTAAAACGTGAGATAATTTCCAATCGGATGTTAACAATGGCAAAGCGGATTAACGCCATGTGTCCAGTCTGTATTAAAAATAACCCAGTGACACGAAGGCAGATACAACTAGGAAAGTTACAAGTGGGGCCGCAACCAGGAGACTATTGGCAAATAGATTTCTCAGAGCTACCAAAAGCACAAGGGTACCGTTATTTACTGGTGTATGTGTGTACCTTTTCAGGGTGGCCAGAAGCCTTCCCATGCAGGACTAACCAAGCAAAGGAAGTAATTAAAACTTTACTACGGGAAATCATCCCTAGATTTGGAATCCCATTAGGAATGTCCTCAGATAGAGGACCTCACTTTGTAGCTAGAGTAGTCCAAGAGGTAGCCAGAGTGTTAGGGATAGTTTGGAATCTCCATACGCCCTGGAGACCACAATCTAGTGGCCAAGTGGAACGGATGAATCAGACATTAAAAGGGCAAATTAAGAAAATTTGTCAGGAAGCGAAGATACAGTGGCCTCAGGCACTACCTCTAGCCTTGCTAAGAATCAGGATTAAACCCAGAGAAAGGATAGGAGTAAGTCCATACGAAATTTTGTATGGCAAACCATATCATGCTACAACCTACAAAGGGGACCCTCACTTAGTAGGAGATCAAGTATTGTTGAGTTACATTTTGTCTTTAAATAAAGTCCTTACAGCGCTGCGAGGAGCATTGCAGTGGAACCGGCCTCTGCCCTTGGAGAATCCTGTCCATGACATACAGCCAGGAGATCAAGTATATGTGAAAAACTGGAATACGGAACCCTTGAAAGGAGTATGGGACGGTCCTCACCAGGTGATCATGACTACCTACACGGCAGTGAAAGTCCAAGGGATCGAAAACTGGATTCACTACACTCGAATCAAGAAGGTCCCGTCAAGATGGGAAGTACAGCCTCTGTCAGCAACAAAGCTGGTGTTCAGGGCAAGGCCTTAGTTCTTTTAACATTAGTCTGTATAATGCAGGTGGGAGAAGCGTTTGTTAAAATTACAGTTCCGGAGCCAGATGTAATGGTGCCTGAGGGTGCGGGAGTAAATTTAACCTGTTTGTTTTCTGACAACCAGAGAACTGGATTAAAAGTACATGCAGCCTGGAGACAAATCACCACAGACGAGGTATTTACAGAAGGAATTGTGACACTTTGGGATATGGAACAGCAAAGAGGTAACACCACATTGACAATATCTCATATGCAAGCTGATCAGGTAGGACAATTCTCATGCATTGTGCGGATTAGAGAAAGTTTTGATTATGGGAACATAAATGTAGGTATTCTAAAAGAGAATGGGAGAACATGGCAGGTGACAGAAGCTGGAAAAACACAACAAGAATTGGGACAAGAAAATTTAATAGTGGGATTAGTTAGGGATTTTGGACAAGTACAAAATACTACGTCCATCACTGCATGTTTACCTTTACCTAAAGCTGCGGGAGATCCAATACCATGGGGCATCATTCCCGTTGGGGAAATGCCTCCAGTAACTATAAATGGGACAAAAAGATGTAATAAAGAAGTACGGAATCATACTAAGATGATAGAGGAAACCTATACAGTTCGAGGGAAATGGTCAACACCGGGACAAAAGAGTGAGTGCCTAAAATTACTAAATCCAGTTTTTACAAGAATTGGACGGTTCAAGAATGTAGGATGGTGTACTTATGACATAAGACAAAAAAGACAAAAAACCAGTCACAGAATTTTCTTATGAGATAGTATGTCAAGAAGGGAAGGAAGAATGGGAACATTGGAAAACGATTTGGGGTCCTAGTTTGTTAGAACCTTACAGTTACATAGGACCAGTACATTGGTGTGTCGAATGGTCAGGCCAGAGAGAGCAAGGACATCTAGGAGTGTTAGGAACTGAAACAGTAAGACGGGATCGAGTGACCCTCACACCTAGCTGGAATTGTAGCAAAATCATCACCTGTGATACCCCTGAATCCCAAATTGGTTTAGTGCCAGTACGGATACTATTGAAATGGGGCTGTGAATGTCAAAGGTATAATCATACAATAACAGGTGAAATAAAAGGGGCATGGAAAGATTGTCAGACGACTACCATCAGGAGTCCAGGGCATTCAGTGTGGGTAATGGGGCACGGACAGTGGACTACTCATATGCCTATTAATGGCCCGGTCACACAGATTACTTTAGGAGTCCCTACACTTTGCCCTTTTTGGAAACAGTCTAAATTAACGCAGAAAGAGATGCAGTCACGAACAAAGAGAGAAACAAATGAAGTGGCAAAAGAACTAGGATTGGGAAATGAAGATGAATGGCATGAACCCTCATCAGGAGTTAAATTTGGATGGGTATTGGAGTCCTTGTTTGCACCAATTTCTACATATAGAAACCGGGAGATGCTGTACAAATTAGTAGGACAAACTGAGAGGCTAGCCGCAGTTACAAAGAAAGGATTTAAGGATCTAAACTTACAGTTGCAGGCAACGACAAGAATGACAATTCAAAATAGAATGGCATTAGATTTGCTTTTATTAAAAGAACATGGAGTCTGTGGGTACCTCCAAGGAAAGGTTGACCATTGCTGCGTACATATCCCAAATGTCACAGAAGAAGTAGAAAAAGACATAAGTCAATTAGAACAAATTAAAACAAAAGTGCATGAAGTCCAGGAGGAAGCTGAACATAACTGGGTAGGAGCACTGTTTAGCTCCCTAGGAATCCAAGTCTCTGGTTGGATATCATCAATTGTACAATATGTAATAATGATTGTATTGATTATTGTAGTATGCATGATTATGTATAGATGTCTTTTAGGAATGATTGCCAGAGAAGGAACTCATACTCGACGTGTTATGAGAGCACTGACCCGGAAAGAAGTAATCCTGCCAACTCGAAAAGAAGACTCACCATCCTACTTAGAAACCATAACTTGAAGAATTGAGCATCCTTGCAGAAAATCTGAAGAATGCTCAAAAGGGGGGAGTTGATACCGAAATAATGAGAAAAAGGACTAATGTAGATATAGTAGTAGTCATGCTAAGGCTTAGAAAACTGCAGTTCTCAGACAGGCCCTGGGAACCAGCCCTGGGAATGAGCTGGGGACTGTGGAAACAATAATTAAAGATAATTAAAGAATTTAGTGGAGCATATAAGAACATCTAGAAACTTTCAGGATAAGGCTAAAGTATAATAATAAATAAAGGGTTCTGGTGATGGGAAAACATGCAAGCGGGAATTAAAGGGGGGTAGCCTATAGTTTTGAATAGACAAGCATGCAAAATTTATAACTTTTAGGAATGATATCTACAAGATTTATGTATCTGTATTGTCTTGAAGAATGTGTACCTCTGTACGTAAACTACTTTGTAAAAAGGTATAAAAAACTTGACGAAAAAGGGAACTGTGGGACCCTGACTTTGGACGCTAGTCCGCAGGTTCCCCGGGCCCTGAATAAAGCACCGCATAAACTGACACTCTGTTAGTTTGTGTTCTGTTTGGGGCATCGGGCAGCAATGGGATGGGATGGGATGGGATGGGATGGGATGGGATGGGATGGGATGGGATGGGATGGGATGGGACGGGATGGGATGGGATGGGATGGAATGGGATGGGATGGGATAGGATGGGATGGGATGGGATCCCTGGGATGGGATCCCTGGGATGGGATGGGATGGGATGGGATGGGATGGGATGGGATGGGATGGGATGGGATGGGATGGGATGGGGTGGGATGGGACGGGTTGGAATGGGATGGGATCCCTGGGATGGGATGGGATGGAATGGAATCCCTGGGATGGGATGGGATCCCTGGGGTGGGATATCTGGTATGAGATGGGATGGGATGGGATGGAATGGGATGGGATGGGATGTGACGGGATGGGATGGGATCCCTGGGATGGGATGGAATCCCTAGGATGGTATGGAATCCCTGGGATGGGATGGGATGGGATGGGATGGAAAGGGATGGGATGGGATGGGATGGGATGGGATGGGATGGGATGGGATGGGATGGGATGGAAAGGGATGGGATGGGATGGGATGGGATGCCATGGCATGGGATCCCTGGGATGAGATGGGATGGGATGGGATCCGTGGGATGGGATGGAATCCCTGGGATGGGATCCCTGGGATGGGATGGGATTCCTGGGATGGGATCCCGGGGATGGGATGGGATGGGATCCCTGGGATGGCAGGCTATTCCTGGGTTAGGAGTACATCCCTGGGATGGAATGGGATGGGATGGGATTTCATGGGATGGGATGGGATGGGATGGCATCCCTGGGATGGGATGGGATGGCATCCCTGGTATGGGATCCCTGGGATGGGATGCGATGGGACGGGATGGGATGGGGTGGGAAGGGATGGGATGGGCTACAATGGGATGGGATGGGATGCGATGGGATGGGATGGGATGGGATGGGATGGGATGGGATGGGATGGGTTGGGATGGGATGGGATAGGATGGGATGGGATGGGATGGGATAGGATCGCTGGGATTGGATCACTGGGATGAGATGGGAACCCTGGGATGGGATCCCTGGGATGGGATGGGATGGGGTGGGATGGGATGGGATGGGATGGGATGGGATGGAATGGAAAGGGATGGGATGGGATTGGATGGGATGGCATGGGTTGGGATCGGTTGGGAACCCTGGGATGTGATGGGATGGGACTTGATCCCTGGGATGGGATGAGATGGGATCCCAGGGATGGGATCCCTGGAATGTGATCCCTCGTATGGGATGGGATCCCTGGGATGGGATGGAATCCCTGGGATGGGATCCCGGGGATGGGATGGGTTGGGATGGGATGGGATCCCTGGGATGGGTTGGGATGGGATGGGATCCCTGGGATGGGATGGGATGGGATGGGATGGGTTGGGATGGGATGGGATCCCTGGGATGGGATGGGATCCCTGGAATGGGATCCCTGGAATGGGATCCCAGGGATGGGATGGGATGGGATTGGATGGGATGGGATGGGATGGGATGGGATGGGATCCCTGCGCTGGGATGGGATCGGATGGTATCCCTGGGATGGGATACATGGGATGGGATCGGATGGGATGGGATGGGCTAGAATGGGTTGGGATGGGATGGGATCGATGGGATGGGAGGGGAGGGGATGGGATGGGATGGGATGGGATGGGATGGGATGGGATCCCTGCTATGGGATCCCTGGGATGGGATGGGATCCCTGGGATGGGATCCCTGGGATGGGATCCCTGGGATGGGATGGGATGGAATGGGATGGGATGGGATCCCTGGGATGGGATCGGATGGGATGGGATGGGATGGGATGGGATCCCTGGGATGGGATATGTGGGATGGGATGTGATGGGACGGGATGGGATGGGATGGGATGGGATGGGGTGGGAAGGGATGGGATGGGCTAAAATGGGATGGGATGGGATGGGATGGGATGGGATGGGATGGGATGGGATGGGATGGGATGGGATGGGTTGGGATGGGATGGGATAGGATGGGATGGGATGGGATGGGATGGGATGGGATGGGATGGGATGGGATAAGATCGCTGGGATTGGATCCCTGGGATGAGATGGGAACACTGGAATGGGATCCCTGGGATGGGATGGGATGGGATGGGATGGGATGGGATGGGATGGGATGGGATGGAATGGGGTGGGATGGGATGGGATGGAATGGAATGGGATGGGATGGGATTGGATGGGATGGCATGGGTTGGGATGGGTTGGGAACCCTGGGATGGGATACCTGGGATGGGTTTGGATGGGATTGGATGGGATGGGATGGGATCCCTGGGATGGCTTGGGATCCCTGGGATGGGATGTGTTCACTGGGATGGGATGGGATGGGTTTGGATGGGATGGGATCCCTGGGATGGGATGGGATGGCATGGCATGGCATGGGATCCCTGGGATGAGATGGGCTGGGATGGGATCCCTGCGATGGGATGGGATGGGATGGGAATGGGATAGGATGGGATGGGATGGGATGGGATGGGATGGGATGGGATCCCTGCTATGGAATGGGATGGGATCCCTGCGCTGGGATGGGATGGGATCCCTGGGATGGGATACCTGGGATGGGTTCGAATGGGACTGGATGGGATGGGATGGGATCCCTGGGATGGGATGGGATCCCTGGGATGGGATACCTGGGATGGGATGGGATGGGATGAGATCGGTTTGGATGGGATGGTATCCCTGGGATGGGATGGGATGGGATGGCATGGCATGGGATCCCTGGGATGAGATGGGCTGTGATGGGATCCCTGGGATGGGATGGGATGGGATGGGATGGGATGGTATGGTATGGGATGGGATGGGATGGGATGGGAATGGGATAGGATGGGATGGGTTGGGATGGGATGGGATCCCTGGGATGGGATGGGATCCCTGGGATGGGATGGGATGGTATCCCTGGGATGGGATTAGTTGGTATGGGATCCCTGCTATGGGATGGGATGGGATCCCTGCTATGGGATGGGATGGGACCCCTGCGCTGGGATGGGATGGGATCCCTGGGATGGGATACTTGGGATGGGTTCGGATGGGATTGGATGGGATGGGATCCCTGGGATGGGTTGGGATCCCTGGGATGGGATGTGTTCACTGGGATGGGATGGGATGGGTTTGGATGGGATGGGATCCCTGGGATGGGATGGGATGGGATGGGATGGGATCCCTGGGATGGGATGGGATGGGATGGGATCCCTGGTATGGGAAGAGATGAAATGGCATCCCCGGGATGGGATGGAATCCCTGGGATGGGATAGCTGGGATGGGATGGGATCCCTGGGATGGGATGGGATGGGATGGGATGGGATGGGATGGGATGGGATGGGATGGGATAGGATGGGATGGGATGGGATGGGATCCTGGGGATGGGATGGGATCCCTGGGATGGGATCGGATGGGATCCCTGGGATGGGATGGGATCCCTGGGATGGAATGGGATCCCTGGGATGGGTTGGGATCCCTGGTATGGGATGGGATCCCTGGGTTGGGATCCCAGGAATGTGATCCCTCGTATGGGATTGGATCCCTGGGATGGGTTGGAATCCCTGGGATGGGATCCCTGGGATGGGATGGGATGGGATAGGATGGGATGGGATGGGATGGGATACCTGGGATTGGATGGGATCCCTGGGATGGGATGGGATCCCTGGGATGGGATGGGATGGTATCCCTGGGATGGAATTGGTTGGGATGGGATCCCTGGGATGGGATGGAATACCTGGCATGAGATAGCAGGGATGATATGGGATGGGATGGGATGGGATGGGATCCCTGCTATGGGATGGGATGGGATCCCTGCTATGGGATGGAATGGGACCCCTGCGCTGGGATGGGATGGGATCCCTGGGATGGGATACCTGGGATGGGTTCAGATGGGATTGGATGGGATGGGATGGGATCCCTGGAATGGGATGGGATCCCTGGGATGGGATGTGTTAACTGGGGTGGGATGGGATGGGTTTGGATGGGATGGGATCCCTGGGATGGGATGGGATGGGATGGCATGGCATGGGATCCCTGGGATGAGATGGGCTGGGATGGGATCCCTGGGATGGGATGGGATGGGATGGGATGGGATGGGATGGGATCCCTGGATTGGGATGGGATCCCTGGGATGGGATGGGATCCGTGGGATGGGATGGGATCCGTGGGATGGGATGGGATCCCTGGGATGGGATGGGATCCCTGGGATGGGATGGGAACTCTGTTACGGGTTGGGATCCCTGGTATTGGATCCCTGGGGTGGGATGGGATCCCTTGAATGGGATGGGATCGCTGGAAAGGGAAGGGATGGGATTACTGAGTTGGGAATGGATGGGATCCCTTGGATGGGATGGGGTGGGATAGGATGGGATGGGATGGGAATGGGATAGGATGGGATGGGATGGGATGGGATGGGTTTGGATGGGATGGGATCCCTGGGATGGGATGGGATGGGATGGGATGGGATGGGATGGGATGGGATGGGATGGCATGGCATGGCATGGCATGGCATGGCATGGCATGGCATGGCATGGCATGGCATGGGATCCCTGGGATGAGATGGGATGGGATCCCTGGGATGGGATGGGATGGGAATGGAATAGGATGGGATGGGTTGGGATAGGATGGGATGTGTTGGGATGGGATGGGATGGGTTGCCTGGGATGGGATGGGATCCCTGGGATGGGATGGGATCCCTGGGATGGGATGGGATGGTATCCCTGGGATGGAATTGGTTGGGATGGGATCCCTGGGATGGGATGGAATACCTGGCATGAGATAGCAGGGATGATATGGGATGGGATGGGATGGGATGGGATGGGATCCCTGCTATGAGATGGGATGGGATCCCTGCTATGGGATGGGATGGAATACCTGGCATGAGATAGCAGGGATGATATGGGATGGGATGGGATGGGATGGGATGGGATGGGATGGGATGGGATCCCTGCTATGAGATGGGATGGGATCCCTTCTATGGGATGGGATGGGAAGCCTGCGCTGGGATGGGATGGGATCCCTGGGATGGGATACCTGGGATGGGTTCAGATGGGATTGGATGGGATGGGATCCCTGGAATGGGATGGGATCCCTGGGATGGGATGTCTTCACTGGGATGGGATGGGATGGGTTTGGATGGGATGGGATCCCTGGGATGGGATGGGATGGGATGGGATGGGATGGGATGGGATGGCATGGCATGGCATGGGATCCCTGGGATGAGATGGGCTGGGATGGGATCCCTGGGATGGGATGGGATGGGATGGGATGGGAATGGGATAGGATGGGATGGGTTGCGATGGGATGGGACGGGATGGGATCCCTGGGATTGGGTGGGATCTCTGGGATGGGATGGTATCCCTGGAATGGGATTGGTTGGGATGGGATCCCTGGGATGGGATGGAATACCTGGCATGAGATAGCAGGGATGATTGGGATGGGATGGGATGGGATGGGATGGGATGGGATGGGATGGGATGGGATGGGATGGGATGGGATGGGATGGGATCCCTGCTATGGGATGGGATGGGATCCCTGGGATGGGATACCTGGGATGGGTTCGGATGGGATTGGATGGGATGGAATCCCTGGAATGGGATGGGATGGGATCCCTGGGATGGGATGTGTTCACTGGGATGGGATGGAATCCCTGGAATGGGATGGGATGGGATTCCTGGGATGGGATGGGATGGGATCCCTGGAATGGGATTCCTGGGATGGGATGGGATCCCTGGGTTGGGATCGAATCCCTGGGATGGCATCCGTGACATGGGCTGGGATCTCTGACATGGGATCCCTGGCATGGGATGTGATCCCTGGGATGAGATGGGATCCCTGGGATGGGATGGGATGGGATGGGATGGGATGGGATGGGATGGGATGGGATGGGATGGGAAGGGATGGGATGGGAGGGGATGGGATCCCTGGGATTGGATCCCTGGGATGAGATGGAATACCTGGCATGAGATAGCAGGGATGATATGGGATGGGATGGGATGGGATGGGATGGGATGGGATGGGATGGGATGGGATGGGATCCCTGGGATGGGATCCATGGGACGGGATGGGTTGGGAACCGTTTGATGGGATCTTATGGGATCCCTGGGATGAGATGGGATGGGATTGGATCCCTGGGATGGGATGAGATGGGATCCTAGGGATGGGATACCTGGAATGTGATCCCTCGTATGGGATGGGATCCCTGGGATGGGATGGGATCCCTGGGATGGGATGGGATGGTATCCCTGGGATGGGATTAGTTGGTATGGGATCCCTGCTATGGGATGGGATGGGATGGGATGGGATGGGATGGGATGGGATGGGATGGGATGGGATGGGATGGGATGGGATGGGGTGGGATGGGACGGGTTGGAATGGGATGGGGTCCCTGGGATGGGATGGGATGGAATGGAATCCCTGGGATGGGATGGGATCCCTGGGATGGGATATCTGGTATGAGATGGGATGGGATGGGATGGACTGGGATGGGATGGGATGTGACGGGATGGGATGGGATCCCTGGGATGGGATGAGATGGGATCCCTGGGATGGCGTGTGAAGCCTGGGATGGGATGGGATCCCTGGGATGGGATGGGATCCCTGGGATGGTATGGGATCCCTGGGATTAGATCCCTGGGATGGGATGGGATCCCTGGAATGGGATGGGATGCCTGGAATGGGATGGGATGGTATACGATGCCTGGAATGGGAACAGATGGGATGGAATCCCTGGGATGGGATGGAATCCCTGGGATGGGATAGCTGGAATGTGATTGGAACCCTTGGATGGGATGGGATCCCTGGGATGGTATGGAATCCCTAGGATGGTATGGAATCCCTGGGATGGGATGGGATGGGATGGGATGGGATGGGATGGGATGGGATGGGATGGGATGGGATGGGATGGGATGGGATGGAAAGGGATGGGATGGGATGGGATGGGATGGGATGGGATGGGATGGGATGGAAAGGGATGGGATGGGATGGGATGGGATGGGATCCCTGGGATGGGATGGGATGGGTTTGGATGGGATGGGATGCCTGGGCTGGGATGGGATGGGATGGGATGCCATGGCATGGGATCCCTGGGATGAGATGGGATGGGATGGGATCCGTGGGATGGGATGAGATGGGATGGGATGGGATGAGATGGGATGGGATGGGATGGGATCCCTGGGTTGGGATTGGTTGGGATGGGATACCTGGGATGGGATGGAATCCCTGGGATGAGATCGCTGGGATGGGATGGGATGGGATGGGATCCCTGTGATGGGATTGCATGGGATGGTATCCCTGGGATGGTGTCCCTCGGATGGGATGGGATTGCATGGGATGGGATGGGATCCCTGGGATGGGATGTGTTCACTGGGATGGGATGGAATCCCTGGAATGGGATGGGATGGGATTCCTGGGATGGGATGGAATGGGATCCCTGGAATGGGATTCCTGGGATGGGATGGGATCCCTGGGTTGGGATCGAATCCCTGGGACGGCATCCGTGAGATGGGATGGGATCTCTGACATGGGATCCCTGGCATGGGATGTGATCCCTGGGATGAGATTGGATCCCTGGGATGAGATGGAATACCTGGCATGAGATAGCAGGGATGATATGGGATGGGATGGGACGGGATGGGATGGGATGGGATGGGATGGGATGGGATGGGATGGGATGGGATCCCTGGGATGGTATGGGATCCCTGGGATGGGATCCCTGGGATGGGATCCATGGGATGGGATGGGTTGGGATGGGTTGGGAACCGTTTGATGGGATCTTATGGGATCCCTGGGATGAGATGGGATGGGATTGGATCCCTGGGATGGGATGAGATGGGATGGGTTTGGATGGGATGGGATCCCTGGGATGGGATGGGATGGGATGGCATGGCATGGGATCCCTGGCATGAGATGGGCTGTGATGGCATCCCTGGGATGGGATGGGATGGTATGGAATGGGATGGGATGGGATGGGATGGGAATGGGATAGGATGGGATGGGTTGGGATGGGATGGGATGGGATGGGATGGGAATGGGATAGGATGGGATGGGATGGGATGGGATGGGAATGGGATAGGATGGGAGGGGTTGGGATGGGATGGGATGGGATGGGATGGGATGGGATGGGATGGGATGGGATCCCTGGGATGGGATGGGATCCCTGGGATGGGATGGGATGGGATGGGATGGGATGGGATGGGGTGGGATGGGTTTGGATGCGATGGGATCCCTGGGATGGGATGGGATGGCATGGCATGGGATCCCTGGGATGAGATGGGCTGTGATGGCATCCCGGGGATGGGATGGGATAGGATGGGATGGGATGGGATGGGATGGGATGGGATGGGAATGGGATAGGATGGGATGGTTTGGGATGGGATGGGATGGGATGGGATGGCATGGGATCCCTGGGATGGGATGGGATCCCTGGGATGGGATGGGATGGTATCCCTGGGATGGGATTAGTTGGTATGGGATCCCTGCTATGGGATGGGATGGGATCCCTGCTATGGGATGGGATGGGACCCCTGCGCTGGGATGGGATGGGATCCCTGGGATTAGATACCTGGCATGGGTTCGGATGGGATTGGATGGGATGGGATGGGATCCCTGGGATGGGATGGGATCCCTGGGATGGGATGTGTTCACTGGGATGGGATGGGATGGGTTTGGATGGGATGGGATCCCTGGGATGGGATGGGATGGCATGGCATGGGATCCCTGGGATGAGATGGGCTGGGATGGGATCCCTGGGATGGGATGGGATGGGATGGGATGGGAATGGGATAGGATGGGATGGGTTGCGATGGGATGGGATGGGATGGGATCCCTGGGATGGGATGGGATCTCTGGGATGGGATGGTATCCCTGGGATGGGATGGAATACCTGGCATGATATAGCAGGGATGATTGGGATGGGATGGGACGGGATGGGATGGGATGGGATGGGATGGGATGGGATGGGATCCCTGCTATGGGATGGGATGGGATCCCTGCGCTGGGATGGGATGGGATCCCTGGGATGGGATACCTGGGACGGGTTCGGATGGGGTTGGATGGGATGGGATGGGATCCCTGGGATGGGATGGGATCCCTGGGATGGGATGTGTTCACTGGGATGGGATGGAATCCCTGGAATGGGATGGGATGGGATTCCTGGGATGGGATGGGATGGGATCCCTGGGATGGGATGAGATGGGATCCTAGGGATGGGATCCCTGGAATGTGATCCCTCGTATGGGATGGGATCCCTGGGATGGGATGGAATCCCCGGGATGGGATCCCAGGGATGAGATGGGATGGGATTGGATCCCTGGGATGGGATCCCTGGGATGGGATCCCTGGGATGGGATCGCTGGGATGGGATGGGTTGCGATGGGATGGGATGGGATCCCTGGAATGGGATGTGTTCACTGGGATGGGATGGGATCCCTGGAATGGGATTCCTGGGATGGGATGGGATCCCTGGGTTGGGATCGAATCCCTGGGATGGCATCCTTGAGATGGGATGGGATCTCTGACATGGGATCCCTGGCATGGGATGTGATCCCTGGGATGAGATGGGATGGGATGGAATGGAATTGGATCCCTGGGATGGGATGGGATCCCTGGGATGTTATCCCTGGGATGGGATGGGATCCCTGGGATGGGATGGGATGGGAAGGGATGGGATGGGAGGGGATGGGATCCCTGGGATTGGATCCCTGGGATGAGATGGAATACCTGGCATGAGATAGCAGGGATGATATGGGATGGGATGGGACGGGATGGGATGGGATGGGATGGGATGGGATGGGATGGGATGGGATGGGATCCCTGGGATGGTATGGGATCCCTGGGATGGGATCCCTGGGAAGGGATCCATGGGATGGGATGGGTTGGGATGGGTTGGGAACCGTTTGATGGGATCTTATGGGATCCCTGGGATGAGATGGGATGGGATTGGATCCCAGGGATGGGATGAGATGGGATCCTAGGGATGGGATCCCTGGAATGTGATCCCTCGTATGGGATGGGATCCCTGGGATGGGATGGAATCCCCGGGATGGGATCCCGGGGATGAGATGGGATGGGATTGGATCCCTGGGATGGGATCCCTGGGATGGGATGGGATGGGATGGGATGGGATGGGATGGGATGGGAATGGGATAGGATGGGATGGGTTGGGATGGGATGGGATGGGATGGGATGGGAATGGGATAGGATGGGATGGGTTGGGATGGGATGGGATGGGTTGGGATGGGATGGGATGGGATGGGAATGGGATAGGATGGGAGGGGTTGGGATGGGATGGGATGGGATGGGAATGGGATAGGATGGGATGGGTTGGGATGGGATGGGATGTGATGGGATGGGATGGGATCCCTGGGATGGGATGGGATGGCATGGCATGGGATCCCTGGGATGAGATGGGCTGGGATGGGATCCCTGCGATGGGATGGGATGGGATGGGATGGGATGGGATGGGAATGGGATAGGATGTAAGGGGAAGGGATGGGATGGGATCCCTGCTATGGAATGGGATGGGATCCCTGCTATGGGATGGGATGGGATCCCTGCGCTGGGATGGGATGTGATCCCTGGGATTAGATACCTGGCATGGGTTCGGATGGGATTGGATGGGATGGGATGGGATCCCTGGGATGGGATGGGATCCCTGGGATGGGATGTGTTCACTGGGATGGGATGGAATCCCTGGAATGGGATGGGATGGGATTCCTGGGATGGGATGGGATGGGATCCCTGGAATGGGATTCCTGGGATGGGATGGGATCCCTGGGTTGGGATCGAATCCCTGGGATGGCATCCGTGACATGGGCTGGGATCTCTGACATGGGATCCCTGGCATGGGATGTGATCCCTGGGATGAGATGGGATCCCTGGGATGGGATGGGATGGGATGGGATGGGATGGGATGGGATGGGAAGGGATGGGATGGGAGGGGATGGGATCCCTGGGATTGGATCCCTGGGATGAGATGGAATACCTGGCATGAGATAGCAGGGATGATATGGGATGGGATGGGATGGGATGGGATGGGATGGGATCCCTGGGATGGGATCCATGGGACGGGATGGGTTGGGAACCGTTTGATGGGATCTTATGGGATCCCTGGGATGAGATGGGATGGGATTGGATCCCTGGGATGGGATGAGATGGGATCCTAGGGATGGGATACCTGGAATGTGATCCCTCGTATGGGATGGGATCCCTGGGATGGGATGGGATCCCTGGGATGGGATGGGATGGTATCCCTGGGATGGGATTAGTTGGTATGGGATCCCTGCTATGGGATGGGATGGGATCCCTGCTATGGGATGGGATGGGATGGGATGGGATGGGATGGGATGGGATGGGATGGGATGGGATGGGATGGGATGGGATGGGGTGGGATGGGACGGGTTGGAATGGGATGGGGTCCCTGGGATGGGATGGGATGGAATGGAATCCCTGGGATGGGATGGGATCCCTGGGATGGGATATCTGGTATGAGATGGGATGGGATGGGATGGACTGGGATGGGATGGGATGTGACGGGATGGGATGGGATCCCTGGGATGGGATGAGATGGGATCCCTGGGATGGCATGTGAAGCCTGGGATGGGATGGGATCCCTGGGATGGGATGGGATCCCTGGGATGGGATGGGATCCCTGGGATTAGATCCCTGGGATGGGATGGGATCCCTGGAATGGGATGGGATGCCTGGAATGGGATGGGATGGTATACGATGCCTGGAATGGGAACAGATGGGATGGAATCCCTGGGATGGGATGGAATCCCTGGGATGGGATAGCTGGAATGTGATTGGAACCCTTGGATGGGATGGGATCCCTGGGATGGTATGGAATCCCTAGGATGGTATGGAATCCCTGGGATGGGATGGGATGGGATGGGATGGGATGGGATGGGATGGGATGGGATGGGATGGGATGGAAAGGGATGGGATGGGATGGGATGGGATGGGATGGGATGGGATGGGATGGGATGGGATGGAAAGGGATGGGATGGGATGGGATGGGATGGGATCCCGGGGATGGGATGGGATGGGTTTGGATGGGATGGGATCCCTGGGCTGGGATGGGATGGGATGGGATGCCATGGCATGGGATCCCTGGGATGAGATGGGATGGGATGGGATCCGTGGGATGGGATGAGATGGGATGGGATGCTATGAGATGGGATGGGATGGGATGGGATCCCTGGGTTGGGATTGGTTGGGATGGGATACCTGGGATGGGATGGAATCCCTGGGATGAGATCGCTGGGATGGGATGGGATGGGATGGGATCCCTGTGATGGGATTGCATGGGATGGAATCCCTGGGATGGTGTCCCTCGGATGGGATGGGATGGGATGGGATGGGATGGGATTGGATGGGATGGGGTGGGATGGTATGGGATTGGCTACAATCGGTTGGGATGGGATGGGATCGATGGGATGGGATGGGATGGAATGGGATCCCTGGGCTGTTATGGAATGGGATCCATGGGATGGGATGGGATACCTGGTATGGGATCCCTAGGATGGCATGGGATGGGATGGGATGGGATGGGATGGGATGGGATGGGGTTGGATGGGATGGCATTCCTGCGATGGGATGGGATCCCTGCGATGGGATCTCTGGGATCGCATGGTATCCAGGGGATGGGATGGGTTGGGATGGGATGGAATCCCTGGGATGGGGTCCCGGGGATGGGATGGGATGGGATCCCTGGGATGGGATGGGATGGGATGGGATCCCTGGGATGGGATCCCTGAAATGTGATCCCTCGTATGGGATGGGATCCCTGGAATGGGATGGAATCCCTGGGATGGGATCCCTGTGATGGGATGGGATTCCTGGGATGGGATCCCGGGGATGGGATGGGATCCCTGGGATGGCAGGCTATTCCTGGGTTAGGAGTACATCCCTGGGATGGAATGGGATGGGATGGGATTTCATGGGATGGGATGGGATGGGATGGCATCCCTGGGATGGGATGGGATGGCATCCCTGGTATGGGATCCCTGGGATGGGATGCGATGGGACGGGATGGGATGGGGTGGGAAGGGATGGGATGGGCTACAATGGGATGGGATGGGATGGGATGGGATGGGATGGGATGGGATGGGATGGGATGGGATGGGATGGGATGGGATGGGTTGGGATGGGATGGGATGGGATAGGATGGGATGGGTTGGGATGGGATGGGATGGGATGGGATGGGAATGGGATAGGATGGGATGGGTTGGGATGGGATGGGATGGGTTGGGATGGGATGGGATGGGATGGGAATGGGATAGGATGGGAGGGGTTGGGATGGGATGGGATGGGATGGGAATGGGATAGGATGGGATGGGTTGGGATGGGATGGGATGTGATGGGATGGGATGGGATCCCTGGGATGGGATGGGATGGCATGGCATGGGATCCCTGGGATGAGATGGGCTGGGATGGGATCCCTGCGATGGGATGGGATGGGATGGGATGGGATGGGATGGGAATGGGATAGGATGTAAGGGGAAGGGATGGGATGGGATCCCTGCTATGGAATGGGATGGGATCCCTGCTATGGGATGGGATGGGATCCCTGCGCTGGGATGGGATGTGATCCCTGGGATTAGATACCTGGCATGGGTTCGGATGGGATTGGATGGGATGGGATGGGATCCCTGGGATGGGATGGGATCCCTGGGATGGGATGTGTTCACTGGGATGGGATGGAATCCCTGGAATGGGATGGGATGGGATTCCTGGGATGGGATGGGATGGGATCCCTGGAATGGCATTCCTGGGATGGGATGGGATCCCTGGGTTGGGATCGAATCCCTGGGATGGCATCCGTGACATGGGCTGGGATCTCTGACATGGGATCCCTGGCATGGGATGTGATCCCTGGGATGAGATGGGATCCCTGGGATGGGATGGGATGGGATGGGATGGGATGGGATGGGATGGGAAGGGATGGGATGGGAGGGGATGGGATCCCTGGGATTGGATCCCTGGGATGAGATGGAATACCTGGCATGAGATAGCAGGGATGATATGGGATGGGATGGGATGGGATGGGATGGGATGGGATCCCTGGGATGGGATCCATGGGACGGGATGGGTTGGGAACCGTTTGATGGGATCTTATGGGATCCCTGGGATGAGATGGGATGGGATTGGATCCCTGGGATGGGATGAGATGGGATCCTAGGGATGGGATACCTGGAATGTGATCCCTCGTATGGGATGGGATCCCTGGGATGGGATGGGATCCCTGGGATGGGATGGGATGGTATCCCTGGGATGGGATTAGTTGGTATGGGATCCCTGCTATGGGATGGGATGGGATCCCTGCTATGGGATGGGATGGGATGGGATGGGATGGGATGGGATGGGATGGGATGGGATGGGATGGGATGGGGTGGGATGGGACGGGTTGGAATGGGATGGGGTCCCTGGGATGGGATGGGATGGAATGGAATCCCTGGGATGGGATGGGATCCCTGGGATGGGATATCTGGTATGAGATGGGATGGGATGGGATGGACTGGGATGGGATGGGATGTGACGGGATGGGATGGGATCCCTGGGATGGGATGAGATGGGATCCCTGGGATGGCATGTGAAGCCTGGGATGGGATGGGATCCCTGGGATGGGATGGGATCCCTGGGATGGGATGGGATCCCTGGGATTAGATCCCTGGGATGGGATGGGATCCCTGGAATGGGATGGGATGCCTGGAATGGGATGGGATGGTATACGATGCCTGGAATGGGAACAGATGGGATGGAATCCCTGGGATGGGATGGAATCCCTGGGATGGGATAGCTGGAATGTGATTGGAACCCTTGGATGGGATGGGATCCCTGGGATGGTATGGAATCCCTAGGATGGTATGGAATCCCTGGGATGGGATGGGATGGGATGGGATGGGATGGGATGGGATGGGATGGGATGGAAAGGGATGGGATGGGATGGGATGGGATGGGATGGGATGGGATGGGATGGGATGGGATGGAAAGGGATGGGATGGGATGGGATGGGATGGGATCCCGGGGATGGGATGGGATGGGTTTGGATGGGATGGGATCCCTGGGCTGGGATGGGATGGGATGGGATGCCATGGCATGGGATCCCTGGGATGAGATGGGATGGGATGGGATCCGTGGGATGGGATGAGATGGGATGGGATGCTATGAGATGGGATGGGATGGGATGGGATCCCTGGGTTGGGATTGGTTGGGATGGGATACCTGGGATGGGATGGAATCCCTGGGATGAGATCGCTGGGATGGGATGGGATGGGATCCCTGTGATGGGATTGCATGGGATGGAATCCCTGGGATGGTGTCCCTCGGATGGGATGGGATGGGATGGGATGGGATGGGATTGGATGGGATGGGGTGGGATGGTATGGGATTGGCTACAATCGGTTGGGATGGGATGGGATCGATGGGATGGGATGGGATGGAATGGGATCCCTGGGCTGTTATGGAATGGGATCCATGGGATGGGATGGGATACCTGGTATGGGATCCCTAGGATGGCATGGGATGGGATGGGATGGGATGGGATGGGATGGGATGGGGTTGGATGGGATGGCATTCCTGCGATGGGATGGGATCCCTGCGATGGGATCTCTGGGATCGCATGGTATCCAGGGGATGGGATGGGTTGGGATGGGATGGAATCCCTGGGATGGGGTCCCGGGGATGGGATGGGATGGGATCCCTGGGATGGGATGGGATGGGATGGGATCCCTGGGATGGGATCCCTGAAATGTGATCCCTCGTATGGGATGGGATCCCTGGAATGGGATGGAATCCCTGGGATGGGATCCCTGTGATGGGATGGGATTCCTGGGATGGGATCCCGGGGATGGGATGGGATCCCTGGGATGGCAGGCTATTCCTGGGTTAGGAGTACATCCCTGGGATGGAATGGGATGGGATGGGATTTCATGGGATGGGATGGGATGGGATGGCATCCCTGGGATGGGATGGGATGGCATCCCTGGTATGGGATCCCTGGGATGGGATGCGATGGGACGGGATGGGATGGGGTGGGAAGGGATGGGATGGGCTACAATGGGATGGGATGGGATGGGATGGGATGGGATGGGATGGGATGGGATGGGATGGGATGGGATGGGTTGGGATGGGATGGGATGGGATAGGATGGGATGGGATGGGATGGGATAGGATCGCTGGGACTGGATCCCTGGGATGAGATTGGAACCCTGGGATGGGATCCCTGGGATGGGATGGGATGGGGTGGGATGGGATGGGATGGAATGGAAAGGGATGGGATGGGATTGGATGGGATGGCATGGGTTGGGATCGGTTGGGAAACCTGGGATGTGATGGGATGGGACTTGATCCCTGGGATGGGATGACATGGGATCCCAGGGATGGGATCCCTGGAATGTGATCCCTCGTATGGGATGGGATCCCTGGGATGGGATGGAATCCCTGGGATGGGATCCCGGGGATGGGATGGGTTGGGATGGGATGGGATCCCTGGGATGGGATGGGATGGGATGGGATGGGATGGGATGGGATGGGTTGGGATGGGATGGGATCCCTGGGATGGGATGGGATCCCTGGAATGGGATCCCTGGAATGGGATCCCAGGGATGGGATGGGATGGGATTGGATGGGATGGGATGGGATGGGATGGGATGGGATGGGATGGGATGGGATCCCTGCGCTGGGATGGGATCGGATGGTATCCCTGGGATGGGATACATGGGATGGGATGGGATGGGATGGGATGGGATGGGATGGGATGGGATGGGATGGGATGGGATGGGATGGGATGGGTTGGGATGGGATGGGATAGGATGGGATGGGATGGGATGGGATGGGATGGGATGGGATGGGATGGGATGGGATAGGATCGCTGGGATTGGATCCCTGGGATGAGATGGGAACCCTGGAATGGGATCCCTGGGATGGGATGGGATGGGATGGGATGGGTTGGGATGGGATGGGATGGAATGGAATGGGATGGGATGGGATTGGATGGGATGGCATGGGTTGGGATGGGTTGGGAACCCTGGGATGGGATGTGTTCACTGGGATGGGATGGGATGGGTTTGGATGGGATGGGATCCCTGGGATGGGATGGGATGGCATGGCATGGGATCCCTGGGATGAGATGGGATGGGATGGGATCCCTGCGATGGGATGGGATGGGAAGGGATGGGATGGTATGGTATGGGAAGGTATGGGAATGGGATAGGATGGGATGGGATGGGATGGGATGGGATGGGATGGGATGGGATGGGATCCCTGCTATGGGATGGGATGGGATCCCTGCTATGGGATGGGATGGGATCCCTGCGCTGGGATGGGATGGGATCGCTGGGATGGGATACCTGGGATGGGTTCGGATGGGATTGGATGGGATGGGATGGGATCCCTGGGATGGGATGGGATCCCTGGGATGGGATGTGTTCACTGGGATGGGATGGAATCCCTGGAATGGGATGGGATTCCTGGGATGGGATGGGATGGGATCCCTGGAATGGGATTCCTGGGATGGGATGGGATGGGATCCCTGGAATGGGATTCCTGGGATGGGATGGGATGGGATCCCTGGGTTGGGATCGAATCCCTGGGATGGCATCCGTGAGATGGGTTGGGATCTCTGACATGGGATCCCTGGAATGGTATGTGATCCCTGGGATGAGATGGGATCCCTGGGATGGGATGGGATGTGATGGGATGGGAAGGGATGGGATGGGAGGGGATGGGATCCCTGGGATTGGATCCCTGGGATGAGATGGAATACCTGGCATGAGATAGCAGGGATGATATGGGATGGGATGGGACGGGATGGGATGGGATGGGATGGGATGGGATGGGATGGGATCCCTGGGATGGGATCCCTGGGATGGGATCCATGGGATGGGATGGGTTGGGATGGGTTGGGAACCGTTTGATGGGATCCTATGGGATCCCTGGGATGAGATGGGATGGGATTGGATCCCTGGGATGGGATGAGATGGGATCCTAGGGATGGGATCCCTGGGATGGGATGCCTGGGATGGGATGGGATGGGATGGGATGGGATGGGATGGGATGGGATGGGATGGGATGGGATGGGATGGGATGGGATGGGATGGGATGGGATGGGATGGGTTTGGATGGGATGGTATCCCTGGGATGGGATGGGATGGCATGGCATGGGATCCCTGGGATGGGATGGGATGGGATGGGATCCCTGGGATGGGATGGGATGGGATGGGATGGGATGGGATGGGATGGGATGGGATGGGATGGGATGGGAATGGGATAGGATGGGATGGGTTGGGATGGGATGGGATCCCTGGGATGGCTTGGGATCCCTGGGATGGGATGTGTTCACTGGGATGGGATGGGATGGGTTTGGATGGGATGGGATCCCTGGGATGGGATGGGATGGCATGGCATGGGATCCCTGGGATGAGATGGGATGGGATGGGATCCCTGCGATGGGATGGGATGGGATGGGATGGGATGGGATGGTATGGTATGGGAAGGTATGGGAATGGGATAGGATGGGATGGGATGGGATGGGATGGGATGGGATGGGATCCCTGCTATGGGATGGGATGGGATCCCTGCGCTGGGATGGGATGGGATCCCTGCGCTGGGATGGGATGGGATCCCTGGGATTGGATACCTGGCATGGGTTCGGATGGGATTGGATGGGATGGGATGGGATCCCTGGGATGGGATGGGATCCCTGGGATGGGATGTGTTCACTGGGATGGGATGGAATCCCTGGAATGGGATGGGATGGGATTCCTGGGATGGGATGGGATGGGATCCCTGGAATGGGATTCCCGGGATGGGATGGGATCCCTGGGATGTTATCCCTGGGATGGGATGGGATGGGATGGGAAGGGATGGGATGGGAGGGGATGGGATCCCTGGGATTGGATCCCTGGGATGAGATGGAATACCTGGCATGAGATAGCAGGGATGATATGGGATGGGATGGGATGGGATGGGATGGGATGGGATGGGATGGGATGGGATGGGATGGGATCCCTGGGATGGGATCCCTGGGATGGGATCCATGGGACGGGATGGGTTGGGAACCGTTTGATGGGATCTTATGGGATCCCTGGGATGAGATGGGATGGGATTGGATCCCTGGGATGGGATGAGATGGGATCCTAGGGATGGGATACCTGGAATGTGATCCCTCGTATGGGATGGGATCCCTGGGATGGGATGGGATCCCTGGGATGGGATGGGATGGTATCCCTGGGATGGGATTAGTTGGTATGGGATCCCTGCTATGGGATGGGATGGGATCCCTGCTATGGGATGGGATGGGATGGGATGGGATGGGATGGGATGGGATGGGATGGGATGGGATGGGATGGGATGGGGTGGGATGGGACGGGTTGGAATGGGATGGGATCCCTGGGATGGGATGGGATGGAATGGAATCCCTGGGATGGGATGGGATCCCTGGGATGGGATGAGATGGGATCCCTGGGATGGCATGTGAAGCCTGGGATGGGATGGGATCCCTGGGATGGGATGGGATCCCTGGGATTAGATCCCTGGGATGGGATGGGATCCCTGGAATGGGATGGGATCCCTGGAATGGGATGGGATGGGATACGATGCCTGGAATGGGAACAGATGGGATGGAATCCCTGGGATGGGATGGAATCCCTGGGATGGGATAGCTGGAATGTGATTGGAACCCTTGGATGGGATGGGATCCCTGGGATGGTATGGAATCCCTAGGATGGTATGGAATCCCTGGGATGGGATGGGATGGGATGGGATGGGATGGGATGGGATGGGATGGGATGGGATGGGATGGAAAGGGATGGGATGGGATGGGATGGGATGGGATGGGATGGAAAGGGATGGGATGGGATGGGATGGGATGGGATGGGATGGGATCCCTGGGATGGGATGGGATGGGTTTGGATGGGATGGGATCCCTGGGCTGGGATGGGATGGGATGGGATGCCATGGCATGGGATCCCTGGGATGAGATGGGATGGGATGGGATCCGTGGGATGGGATGAGATGGGATGGGATGGGATGAGATGGGATGGGATGGGATGGGATCCCTGGGTTGGGATTGGTTGGGATGGGATACCTGGGATGGGATGGAATCCCTGGGATGAGATCGCTGGGATGGGATGGGATGGGATGGGATCCCTGTGATGGGATTGCATGGGATGGTATCCCTGGGATGGTGTCCCTCGGATGGGATGGGATGGGATGGGATGGGATGGGATTGGATGGGATGGGGTGGGATGGTATGGGATTGGCTACAATCGGTTGGGATGGGATGGGATCGATGGGATGGGATGGGATGGAATGGGATACCTGGGCTGTTATGGAATGGGATCCATGGGATGGGATGGGATACCTGGTATCGGATCCCTAGGATGGCATGGGATGGGATGGGATGGGATGGGATGGGATGGGATGGGATGGGATGGGATGGGGTTGGATGGGATGGGATGGGGTTGGATGGGATGGCATTCCTGCGATGGGATGGGATCCCTGCGATGGGATCTCTGGGATCGCATGGTATCCAGGGGATGGGATGGGTTGGGATGGGATGGAATCCCTGGGATGGGGTCCCGGGGATGGGATGGGATCCCTGGGATGGGATGGGATGGGATCCCTGGGATGGGATCCCTGAAATGTGATCCCTCGTATGGGATGGGATCCCTGGAATGGGATGGAATCCCTGGGATGGGATCCCTGGGATGGGATGGGATTCCTGGGATGGGATCCCGGGGATGGGATGGGATCCCTGGGATGGCAGGCTATTCCTGGGTTAGGAGTACATCCCTGGGATGGAATGGGATGGGATGGGATTTCATGGGATGGGATGGGATGGGATGGCATCCCTGGGATGGGATGGGATGGCATCCCTGGTATGGGATCCCTGGGATGGGATGCGATGGGACGGGATGGGATGGGGTGGGAAGGGATGGGATGGGCTACAATGGGATGGGATGGGATGGGATGGGATGGGATGGGATGGGATGGGATGGGATGGGATGGGATGGGATGGGTTGGGATGGGATGGGATGGGATAGGATGGGATGCGATGGGATGGGATAGGATCGCTGGGATTGGATCCCTGGGATGAGATTGGAACCCTGGGATGGGATCCCTGGGATGGGATGGGATGGGATGGGGTGGGATGGGATGGGATGGGATGGAAAGGGATGGGATGGGATTGGATGGGATGGCATGGGTTGGGATCGGTTGGGAACCCTGGGATGTGATGGGATGGGACTTGATCCCTGGGATGGGATGAGATGGGATCCCAGGGATGGGATCCCTGGAATGTGATCCCTCGTATGGGATGGGATCCCTGGGATGGGATGGAATCCCTGGGATGGGATCCCGGGGATGGGATGGGTTGGGATGGGATGGGATCCCTGGGATGGGATGGGATGGGATGGGTTGGGATGGGATGGGATCCCAGGGATGGGATGGGATGGGATGGGATGGGATGGGATTGGATGGGATGGGATGGGATGGGATGGGATGGGATGGGATGGGATCCCTGCGCTGGGATGGGATCGGATGGTATCCCTGGGATGGGATACATGGGATGGGATGGGATGGGATGGGATGGGATGGGATGGGATGGGATGGGATGGGATGGGATGGGTTGGGATGGGATGGGATAGGATGGGATGGGATGGGATGGGATGGGATGGGATGGGATGGGATGGGATGGGATGGGATGGGTTGGGATGGGATGGGATAGGATGGGATGGGATGGGATGGGATGGGATGGGATGGGATGGGATGGGATGGGATGGGATGGGATGGGATGGGATGGGATGGAATGGAATGGGATGGGATGGGATTGGATGGGATGGCATGGGTTGGGATGGGTTGGGAACCCTGGGATGGGATACCTGGGATGGGTTCGGATGGGATTGGATGGGATGGGATCCCTGGGATGGCTTGGGATCCCTGGGATGGGATGTGTTCACTGGGATGGGATGGGATGGGTTTGGATGGGATGGGATCCCTGGGATGGGACGGGATGGCATGGCATGGGATCCCTGGGATGAGATGGGATGGGATGGGATCCCTGCGATGGGATGGGATGGGATGGGATGGGATGGTATGGTATGGGAAGGTATGGGAATGGGATAGGATGGGATGGGATGGGATGGGATGGGATGGGATGGGATCCCTGCTATGGGATGGGATGGGATCCCTGCTATGGGATGGGATGGGATCCCTGCGCTGGGATGGGATGGGATCGCTGGGATGGGATACCTGGGATGGGTTCGGATGGGATTGGATGGGATGGGATGGGATCCCTGGGATGGGATGGGATCCCTGGGATGGGATGTGTTCACTGGGATGGGATGGAATCCCTGGAATGGGATGGGATTCCTGGGATGGGATGGGATGGGATGGGATCCCTGGAATGGGATTCCTGGGATGGGATGGGATGGGATCCCTGGGTTGGGATCGAATCCCTGGGATGGCATCCGTGAGATGGGTTGGGATCTCTGACATGGGATCCCTGGCATGGTATGTGATCCCTGGGATGAGATGGGATCCCTGGGATGGGATGGGATGTGATGGGATGGGAAGGGATGGGATGGGAGGGGATGGGATCCCTGGGATTGGATCCCTGGGATGAGATGGAATACCTGGCATGAGATAGCAGGGATGATATGGGATGGGATGGGACGGGATGGGATGGGATGGGATGGGATGGGATGGGATGGGATCCCAGGGATGGGATCCCTGGGATGGGATCCATGGGATGGGATGGGTTGGGATGGGTTGGGAACCGTTTGATGGGATCCTATGGGATCCCTGGGATGAGATGGGATGGGATTGGATCCCTGGGATGGGATGAGATGGGATCCTAGGGATGGGATCCCTGGGATGGGATGCCTGGGATGGGATGGGATGGGATGGGATGGGATGGGATGGGATCCCTGGGATGGGATGGGATGGGATGGGAATGGAATAGGATGGGATGGGTTGGGATAGGATGGGATGTGTTGGGATGGGATGGGATGGGTTCCCTGGGATGGGATGGGATCCCTGGGATGGGATGGGATGGGATCCCTGGAATGGGATTCCCGGGATGGGATGGGATCCCTGGGATGTTATCCCTGGGATGGGATGGGATGGGATGGGAAGGGATGGGATGGGAGGGGATGGGATCCCTGGGATTGGATCCCTGGGATGAGATGGAATACCTGGCATGAGATAGCAGGGATGATATGGGATGGGATGGGATGGGATGGGATGGGATGGGATGGGATGGGATGGGATGGGATCCCTGGGATGGGATCCCTGGGATGGGATCCATGGGACGGGATGGGTTGGGAACCGTTTGATGGGATCTTATGGGATCCCTGGGATGAGATGGGATGGGATTGGATCCCTGGGATGGGATGAGATGGGATCCTAGGGATGGGATACCTGGAATGTGATCCCTCGTATGGGATGGGATCCCTGGGATGGGATGGGATCCCTGGGATGGGATGGGATGGTATCCCTGGGATGGGATTAGTTGGTATGGGATCCCTGCTATGGGATGGGATGGGATCCCTGCTATGGGATGGGATGGGATGGGATGGGATGGGATGGGATGGGATGGGATGGGATGGGATGGGATGGGGTGGGATGGGACGGGTTGGAATGGGATGGGATCCCTGGGATGGGATGGGATGGAATGGAATCCCTGGGATGGGATGGGATCCCTGGGATGGGATGAGATGGGATCCCTGGGATGGCATGTGAAGCCTGGGATGGGATGGGATCCCTGGGATGGGATGGGATCCCTGGGATTAGATCCCTGGGATGGGATGGGATCCCTGGAATGGGATGGGATCCCTGGAATGGGATGGGATGGGATACGATGCCTGGAATGGGAACAGATGGGATGGAATCCCTGGGATGGGATGGAATCCCTGGGATGGGATAGCTGGAATGTGATTGGAACCCTTGGATGGGATGGGATCCCTGGGATGGTATGGAATCCCTAGGATGGTATGGAATCCCTGGGATGGGATGGGATGGGATGGGATGGGATGGGATGGGATGGGATGGAAAGGGATGGGATGGGATGGGATGGGATGGGATGGGATGGGATGGGATGGAAAGGGATGGGATGGGATGGGATGGGATGGGATGGGATCCCTGGGATGGGATGGGATGGGTTTGGATGGGATGGGATCCCTGGGCTGGGATGGGATGGGATGGGATGCCATGGCATGGGATCCCTGGGATGAGATGGGATGGGATGGGATCCGTGGGATGGGATGAGATGGGATGGGATGGGATGAGATGGGATGGGATGGGATGGGATCCCTGGGTTGGGATTGGTTGGGATGAGATACCTGGGATGGGATGGAATCCCTGGGATGAGATCCCTGGGATGGGATGGGATGGGATGGGATCCCTGTGATGGGATTGCATGGGATGGTATCCCTGGGATGGTGTCCCTCGGATGGGATGGGATGGGATGGGATGGGATTGGATGGGATGGGGTGGGATGGTATGGGATTGGCTACAATCGGTTGGGATGGGATGGGATCGATGGGATGGGATGGGATGGAATGGGATACCTGGGCTGTTATGGAATGGGATCCATGGGATGGGATGGGATACCTGGTATCGGATCCCTAGGATGGCATGGGATGGGATGGGATGGGATGGGATGGGATGGGATGGGATGGGGTTGGATGGGATGGGATGGGGTTGGATGGGATGGCATTCCTGCGATGGGATGGGATCCCTGCGATGGGATCTCTGGGATCGCATGGTATCCAGGGGATGGGATGGGTTGGGATGGGATGGAATCCCTGGGATGGGGTCCCGGGGATGGGATGGGATGGGATCCCTGGGATGGGATGGGATGGGATCCCTGGGATGGGATCCCTGAAATGTGATCCCTCGTATGGGATGGGATCCCTGGAATGGGATGGAATCCCTGGGATGGGATCCCTGGGATGGGATGGGATTCCTGGGATGGGATCCCGGGGATGGGATGGGATCCCTGGGATGGCAGGCTATTCCTGGGTTAGGAGTACATCCCTGGGATGGAATGGGATGGGATGGGATTTCATGGGATGGGATGGGATGGGATGGCATCCCTGGGATGGGATGGGATGGCATCCCTGGTATGGGATCCCTAGGATGGGATGCGATGGGACGGGATGGGATGGGGTGGGAAGGGATGGGATGGGCTACAATGGGATGGGATGGGATGGGATGGGATGGGATGGGATGGGATGGGATGGGATGGGATGGGATGGGTTGGGATGGGATGGGATGGGATAGGATGGGATGCGATGGGATGGGATAGGATCGCTGGGATTGGATCCCTGGGATGAGATTGGAACCCTGGGATGGGATCCCTGGGATGGGATGGGATGGGATGGGATGGGGTGGGATGGGATGGGATGGGATGGAAAGGGATGGGATGGGATTGGATGGGATGGCATGGGTTGGGATCGGTTGGGAACCCTGGGATGTGATGGGATGGGACTTGATCCCTGGGATGGGATGAGATGGGATCCCAGGGATGGGATCCCTGGAATGTGATCCCTCGTATGGGATGGGATCCCTGGGATGGGATGGAATCCCTGGGATGGGATCCCGGGGATGGGATGGGTTGGGATGGGATGGGATCCCTGGGATGGGATGGGATGGGATGGGTTGGGATGGGATGGGATCCCAGGGATGGGATGGGATGGGATGGGATGGGATGGGATTGGATGGGATGGGATGGGATGGGATGGGATGGGATGGGATGGGATGGGATGGGATCCCTGCGCTGGGATGGGATCGGATGGTATCCCTGGGATGGGATACATGGGATGGGATGGGATGGGATGGGATGGGATGGGATGGGATGGGATGGGATGGGATGGGATGGGTTGGGATGGGATGGGATAGGATGGGATGGGATGGGATGGGATGGGATGGGATGGGATGGGATGGGATGGGATGGGTTGGGATGGGATGGGATAGGATGGGATGGGATGGGATGGGATGGGATGGGATGGGATGGGATGGGATGGGATGGGATGGGATGGAATGGAATGGGATGGGATGGGATTGGATGGGATGGCATGGGTTGGGATGGGTTGGGAACCCTGGGATGGGATACCTGGGATGGGTTCGGATGGGATTGGATGGGATGGGATCCCTGGGATGGCTTGGGATCCCTGGGATGGGATGTGTTCACTGGGATGGGATGGGATGGGTTTGGATGGGATGGGATCCCTGGGATGGGATGGGATGGCATGGCATGGGATCCCTGGGATGAGATGGGATGGGATGGGATCCCTGCGATGGGATGGGATGGGATGGGATGGGATGGTATGGTATGGGAAGGTATGGGAATGGGATAGGATGGGATGGGATGGGATGGGATGGGATGGGATCCCTGCTATGGGATGGGATGGGATCCCTGCTATGGGATGGGATGGGATCCCTGCGCTGGGATGGGATGGGATCGCTGGGATGGGATACCTGGGATGGGTTCGGATGGGATTGGATGGGATGGGATGGGATCCCTGGGATGGGATGGGATCCCTGGGATGGGATGTGTTCACTGGGATGGGATGGAATCCCTGGAATGGGATGGGATTCCTGGGATGGGATGGGATGGGATCCCTGGAATGGGATTCCTGGGATGGGATGGGATGGGATCCCTGGGTTGGGATCGAATCCCTGGGATGGCATCCGTGAGATGGGTTGGGATCTCTGACATGGGATCCCTGGCATGGTATGTGATCCCTGGGATGAGATGGGATCCCTGGGATGGGATGGGATGTGATGGGATGGGAAGGGATGGGATGGGAGGGGATGGGATCCCTGGGATTGGATCCCTGGGATGAGATGGAATACCTGGCATGAGATAGCAGGGATGATATGGGATGGGATGGGACGGGATGGGATGGGATGGGATGGGATGGGATGGGATGGGATCCCAGGGATGGGATCCCTGGGATGGGATCCATGGGATGGGATGGGTTGGGATGGGTTGGGAACCGTTTGATGGGATCCTATGGGATCCCTGGGATGAGATGGGATGGGATTGGATCCCTGGGATGGGATGAGATGGGATCCTAGGGATGGGATCCCTGGGATGGGATGCCTGGGATGGGATGGGATGGGATGGGATGGGATGGGATGGGATGGGATGGGATGGGATGGGTTTGGATGGGAT
The DNA here is from genome assembly GCF_052056855.1 of Sturnus vulgaris. Classification (NCBI taxonomy): domain Eukaryota; kingdom Metazoa; phylum Chordata; class Aves; order Passeriformes; family Sturnidae; genus Sturnus; species Sturnus vulgaris. The sequence continues at coordinate 13,853,350 of NC_142282.1, forward strand.
GGTATCCCTGGGATGGGATGGGATGGCATGGCATGGGATCCCTGGGATGGGATGGGATCCCTGGGATGGGATGGGATGGGATGGGATGGAATGGTATGGTATGGGATGGGATGGGATGGGATGGGATGGGATGGGAATGGGATAGGATGGGATGGGTTGGGATGGGATGGGATCCCTGGGATGGGATGGGATCCCTGGGATGGGATGGGATGGGATGGTATCCCTGGGATGGGATTAGTTGGTATGGGATCCCTGCTATGGGATGGGATGGGATCCCTGCTATGGGATGGGATGGGACCCCTGCGCTGGGATGGGATGGGATCCCTGGGATGGGATACCTGGGATGGGTTCGGATGGGATTGGATGGGATGGGATCCCTGGGATGGGTTGGGATCCCTGGGATGGCATGTGTTCACTGGGATGGGATGGGATGGGTTTGGATGGGATGGGATCCCTGGGATGGGATGGGATGGCATGGCATGGGATCCCTGGGATGAGATGGGATGGGATGGGATCCCTGGGATGGGATGGGATGGGATGGGAATGGGATAGGATGGGATGGGTTGCGATGGGATGGGATGGCATCCCTGGAATGGGATGGGAAACCTGGAATGGGATGGGATGGTATCGCTGGGATGGAATTGGTTGGGATGGGATCCCTGGGATGGGATGGAATACCTGGCATGAGATAGCAGGGATGATAGGGATGGGATGGGATGGGATGGGATGGGATGTGATCCCTGCTATGGGATGGGATGGGATCCCTGCTATGGGATGGGATGGGATCACTGGGATGGGATACCTGGGACGGGTTCGGATGGGGTTGGATGGGATGGGATGGGATCCCTGGGATGGGATGGGATCCCTGGGATGGGATGTGTTCACTGGGATGGGATGGAATCCCTGGAATGGGATGGGATGGGATTCCTGGGATGGGATGGGATGGGATCCCTGGAATGGGATTCCTGTGATGGGATGGGATCCCTGGCATGGGATGTGATCCCTGGGATGAGATGGGATCCCTGGGATGGGATGGGAAGGGATGGGATGGGAAGGGATGGGATTGGATGGGATCCCTGGGATGGGATGGGATCCATGGGATGGGATGGGTTGGGATGGGATTGGATCCCTGGGATGGTATGGGATCCCTGGGATGGAAACAGATGAAATGGGATCCCCGGGATGGGATGGAATCCCTGGGATGGGATGGGATGGGATGGGATCCCTGGATTGGGATGGGATCCCTGGGATGGGATGGGATCCGTGGGATGGGATGGGATCCGTGGGATGGGATGGGATGGGATCCCTGGGATGGGATGGGATCCCTGGGATGGGATGGGATCTCTGGTATGGTTTGGGATCCCTGGTATTGGATCCCTGGGGTGGGATGGGATCCCTGGAATGGGATGGGATCGCTGGAAAGGGAAGGGATGGGATTACTGGGTTGGGAATGGATGGGATCCCTTGGATGGGATGGGGTGGGATGGGATGGGAATGGGATAGGATGGGATGGGATGGGATGGGATGGGATGGGATGGGTTTGGATGGGATGGGATCCCTGGGATGGGATGGGATGGGATAAGATGGGATGGGATGGGATGGGATGGGATGGGATGGCATGGCATGGCATGGCATGGCATGGCATGGCATGGCATGGCATGGCATGGCATGGCATGGCATGGGATCCCTGGGATGAGATGGGCTGGGATGGGATCCCTGGGATGGGATGGGATGGGATGGGAATGGAATAGGATGGGATGGGTTGGGATAGGATGGGATGTGTTGGGATGGGATGGGATGGGTTCCCTGGGATGGGATGGGATCCCTGGGATGGGATCCCTGGGATGGGATGGGATGGTATCCCTGGGATGGAATTGGTTGGGATGGGATCCCTGGGATGGGATGGAATACCTGGCATGAGATAGCAGGGATGATATGGGATGGGATGGGATGGGATGGGATGGGATGGGATGGGATGGGATGGGATGGGATGGGATGGGATGGGATGGGATGGGATGGGATGGAATGGGATCCCTGCTATGAGATGGGATGGGATCCCTGCTATGGGATGGGATTGGAAGCCTGCGCTGGGATGGGATGGGATCCCTGGGATGGGATACCTGGGATGGGTTCGGATGGGATTGTATGGGATGGGATGGGATCCCTGGGATGGGATGGGATCCCTGGGATGGGATGGGATTGGATCCCTGGGATGGGATCCCTGGGATGGGATCCCTGGGATGGGATGGGTTGCGATGGGATGGGATGGGATGGGATCTCTGGGATGGGATGGTATCCCTGGGATGGGATTGGTTGGGATGGGATCCCTGGGATGGGATGGAATACCTGGCATAATATAGCAGGGATGATTGGGATGGGATGGGATGGGATGGGATGGGATCCCTGGGATGGGATGTGTTCACTGGGATGGGATGGAATCCCTGGAATGGGATGGGATGGGATTCCTGGGATGGGATGGGATGGGATCCCTGGAATGGGATTCCTGGGATGGGATGGGATCCCTGGGTTGGGATCGAATCCCTGGGATGGCATCCTTGAGATGGGATGGGATCTCTGACATGGGATCCCTGGCATGGGATGTGATCCCTGGGATGAGATGGGATGGGATGGAATGGAATTGGATCCCTGGGATGGGATGGGATCCCTGGGATGTTATCCCTGGGATGGGATGGGATCCCTGGGATGGGATGGGATGGGAAGGGATGGGATGGGAGGGGATGGGATCCCTGGGATTGGATCCCTGGGATGAGATGGAATACCTGGCATGAGATAGCAGGGATGATATGGGATGGGATGGGACGGGATGGGATGGGATGGGATGGGATGGGATGGGATGGGATGGGATCCCTGGGATGGTATGGGATCCCTGGGATGGGATCCCTGGGAAGGGATCCATGGGATGGGATGGGTTGGGATGGGTTGGGAACCGTTTGATGGGATCTTATGGGATCCCTGGGATGAGATGGGATGGGATTGGATCCCAGGGATGGGATGAGATGGGATCCTAGGGATGGGATCCCTGGAATGTGATCCCTCGTATGGGATGGGATCCCTGGGATGGGATGGAATCCCCGGGATGGGATGGGATGGGATGGGATGGGATGGGATGGGATGGGATGGGAATGGGATAGGATGGGATGGGTTGGGATGGGATGGGATGGGATGGGATGGGATGGGAATGGGATAGGATGGGATGGGTTGGGATGGGATGGGATGGGATGGGTTGGGATGGGATGGGATGGGAATGGGATAGGATGGGAGGGGTTGGGATGGGATGGGATGGGAATGGGATAGGATGGGATGGGTTGGGATGGGATGGGATGTGATGGGATGGTATCCCTGGTATGGGATTGGTTGGGATGGGATCCCTGAGATGGGATGGAATATCTGGCATGAGATAGCAGGGATGATATGGGATGGGATGGGATGGGATGGGATGGGATGGGATGGGATGGGATGGGATCCCTGCTATGGGATGAGTTGGGATACCTGCTATGGGACGGAATGGGACCCCTGCGCTGGGATGGGATGGGATCCCTGGGATGGGATCCCTGAAATGTGATCCCTCGTATGGGATGGGATCCCTGGAATGGGATGGAATCCCTGGGATGGGATCCCTGGGATGGGATGGGATTCCTGGGATGGGATCCCGGGGATGGGATGGGATCCCTGGGATGGCAGGCTATTCCTGGGTTAGGAGTACATCCCTGGGATGGAATGGGATGGGATGGGATTTCATGGGATGGGATGGGATGGGATGGCATCCCTGGGATGGGATGGGATGGCATCCCTGGTATGGGATCCCTGGGATGGGATGCGATGGGACGGGATGGGATGGGGTGGGAAGGGATGGGATGGGCTACAATGGGATGGGATGGGATGGGATCCCTGGAATGTGATCCCTCGTATGGGATGGGATCCCTGGGATGGGATGGAATCCCTGGGATGGGATGGGATGGGATTGGATGGGATGGGATGGGATGGGATCCCTGCGCTGGGATGGGATCGGATGGTATCCCTGGGATGGGATACATGGGATGGGATGGGATGGGATGGGATGGGATGGAATGGGATGGGATGGGATGGGATGGGATGGGTTGGGATGGGATGGGATAGGATGGGATGGGATGGGATGGGATAGGATCGCTGGGATTGGATCCCTGGGATGAGATGGGAACCCTGGAATGGGATCCCTGGGATGGGATGGGATGGGATGGGATGGGGTGGGATGGGATGCGATCCCTGGGATGGGATGGGATGGGATGGGATGGGATCCCTGGTATGGGAACAGATGAAATGGGATCCCCGGGATTGGATGGAATCCCTGGGATGGGATAACTGGGATGGGATGGGATCCCTGGGATGGGATGGGATCCCTGGGATGGGTTGGGATCCCTGGGATGGGATGGGATGGGATGGGATGGGATGGGATAGGATGGGATGGGATGGGATCCCTGGGATGGGATCCCTGGATTGGGATGGGATCCCTGGGATGGGATGGGATCCCTGGGATGGGATCCCTGGGATGGGATGGGATGGGATCCCTGGGATGGGATGGGATGGGATCCCTGGTGTGGGATGGGATGGGATGGGATGGGATGGGATCCCTGGATTGGGTTGGGATCCCTGGGATGGGATGGGATCCGTGGGATGGGATGGGATCCGTGGGATCGGATGGGATGGGTTTGGATGGGATGGGATCCCTGGGATGGGATGGGATGGGATGGCATGGAATGGCATGGCATGGGATCCCTGGGATGAGATGGGCTGGGATGGGATCCCTGGGATGGGATGGGATGGGATGGGAATGGAATAGGATGGGATGGGTTGGGATAGGATGGGATGTGTTGGGATGGGATGGGATGGGTTCCCTGGGATGGGATGGGATCCCTGGGATGGGATCCCTGGGATGGGATGGGATGGTATCCCTGGGATGGAATTGGTTGGGATGGGATCCCTGGGATGGGATGGAATACCTGGCATGAGATAGCAGGGATGATATGGGATGGGATGGGATGGGATGGGATGGGATGGGATGGGATGGGATGGGATGGGATGGGATGGAATGGGATCCCTGCTATGAGATGGGATGGGATCCCTGCTATGGGATGGGATGGGAAGCCTGCGCTGGGATGGGATGGGATCCCTGGGATGGGATACCTGGGATGGGTTCGGATGGGATTGTATGGGATGGGATGGGATCCCTGGGATGGGATGGGATCCCTGGGATGGGATGGGATTGGATCCCTGGGATGGGATCCCTGGGATGGGATCCCTGGGATGGGATGGGTTGCGATGGGATGGGATGGGATGGGATCTCTGGGATGGGATGGTATCCCTGGGATGGGATTGGTTGGGATGGGATCCCTGGGATGGGATGGAATACCTGGCATAATATAGCAGGGATGATTGGGATGGGATGGGATGGGATGGGATGGGATCCCTGGGATGGGATGTGTTCACTGGGATGGGATGGAATCCCTGGAATGGGATGGGATGGGATTCCTGGGATGGGATGGGATCCCTGGAATGGGATTCCTGGGATGGGATGGGATCCCTGGGTTGGGATCGAATCCCTGGGATGGCATCCTTGAGATGGGATGGGATCTCTGACATGGGATCCCTGGCATGGGATGTGATCCCTGGGATGAGATGGGATGGGATGGAATGGAATTGGATCCCTGGGATGGGATGGGATCCCTGGGATGTTATCCCTGGGATGGGATGGGATCCCTGGGATGGGATGGGATGGGAAGGGATGGGATGGGAGGGGATGGGATCCCTGGGATTGGATCCCTGGGATGAGATGGAATACCTGGCATGAGATAGCAGGGATGATATGGGATGGGATGGGACGGGATGGGATGGGATGGGATGGGATGGGATGGGATGGGATGGGATCCCTGGGATGGTATGGGATCCCTGGGATGGGATCCCTGGGAAGGGATCCATGGGATGGGATGGGTTGGGATGGGTTGGGAACCGTTTGATGGGATCTTATGGGATCCCTGGGATGAGATGGGATGGGATTGGATCCCAGGGATGGGATGAGATGGGATCCTAGGGATGGGATCCCTGGAATGTGATCCCTCGTATGGGATGGGATCCCTGGGATGGGATGGAATCCCCGGGATGGGATGGGATGGGATGGGATGGGATGGGATGGGAATGGGATAGGATGGGATGGGTTGGGATGGGATGGGATGGGATGGGATGGGATGGGAATGGGATAGGATGGGATGGGTTGGGATGGGATGGGATGGGATGGGTTGGGATGGGATGGGATGGGAATGGGATAGGATGGGAGGGGTTGGGATGGGATGGGATGGGAATGGGATAGGATGGGATGGGTTGGGATGGGATGGGATGTGATGGGATGGTATCCCTGGTATGGGATTGGTTGGGATGGGATCCCTGAGATGGGATGGAATATCTGGCATGAGATAGCAGGGATGATATGGGATGGGATGGGATGGGATGGGATGGGATGGGATGGGATCCCTGCTATGGGATGAGTTGGGATACCTGCTATGGGACGGAATGGGACCCCTGCGCTGGGATGGGATGGGATCCCTGGGATGGGATCCCTGAAATGTGATCCCTCGTATGGGATGGGATCCCTGGAATGGGATGGAATCCCTGGGATGGGATCCCTGGGATGGGATGGGATTCCTGGGATGGGATCCCGGGGATGGGATGGGATCCCTGGGATGGCAGGCTATTCCTGGGTTAGGAGTACATCCCTGGGATGGAATGGGATGGGATGGGATTTCATGGGATGGGATGGGATGGGATGGCATCCCTGGGATGGGATGGGATGGCATCCCTGGTATGGGATCCCTGGGATGGGATGCGATGGGACGGGATGGGATGGGGTGGGAAGGGATGGGATGGGCTACAATGGGATGGGATGGGATGGCATCCCTGGAATGTGATCCCTCGTATGGGATGGGATCCCTGGGATGGGATGGAATCCCTGGGATGGGATGGGATGGGATTGGATGGGATGGGATGGGATGGGATCCCTGCGCTGGGATGGGATCGGATGGTATCCCTGGGATGGGATACATGGGATGGGATGGGATGGGATGGGATGGGATGGAATGGGATGGGATGGGATGGGATGGGTTGGGATGGGATGGGATAGGATGGGATGGGATGGGATGGGATGGGATAGGATCGCTGGGATTGGATCCCTGGGATGAGATGGGAACCCTGGAATGGGATCCCTGGGATGGGATGGGATGGGATGGGATGGGATGGGATGGGATGGGATGGGGTGGGATGGGATGCGATCCCTGGGATGGGATGGGATGGGATCCCTGGTATGGGAACAGATGAAATGGGATCCCCGGGATTGGATGGAATCCCTGGGATGGGATAACTGGGATGGGATGGGATCCCTGGGATGGGATGGGATCCCTGGGATGGGTTGGGATCCCTGGGATGGGATGGGATGGGATGGGATGGGATGGGATGGGATGGGATAGGATGGGATGGGATGGGATCCCTGGGATGGGATCCCTGGATTGGGATGGGATCCCTGGGATGGGATGGGATCCCTGGGATGGGATCCCTGGGATGGGATGGGATGGGATCCCTGGGATGGGATGGGATGGGATCCCTGGTGTGGGATGGGATGGGATGGGATGGGATGGGATCCCTGGATTGGGTTGGGATCCCTGGGATGGGATGGGATCCGTGGGATGGGATGGGATCCGTGGGATCGGATGGGATGGGTTTGGATGGGATGGGATCCCTGGGATGGGATGGGATGGGATGGCATGGAATGGCATGGCATGGGATCCCTGGGATGAGATGGGCTGGGATGGGATCCCTGGGATGAGATGGGATGCGATGGGATGGGATGGGAATGGGATAGGATGGGATGGGTTGGCATGGGATGGGATGGGATCCCTGGGATGGGATGTGATCCCTGGAATGTGATCCGTGGGATGGGATGGCATCCCTGGGATGGGATGGGATCCCTGGGATGGGATCCCTGGGATGGGATGGGATCCCTGGGATGGGATGGGATGGGATGGGATGGGATGGGATGGGATGGGAAGGGATGGGATGGAATGGGATGGGATGGGATGGGATGGGTTCCATGGGATGGGATCCCTGGGATGGGATGGGATCCCTGGTGTGGGATTCCTAGGATGGGATGGGATGGGATGGGATGGGATGGGATGGGATCCCTGGGATGGGATCCCTGGGATGGGATGGGATGGGATCGGATGGGATCGGATGGGATGCGATCCCTGGGATGGGATGGGATGGGATCCTGTGATGGGATGGGATCCATGGGATGGGATGTGTTGGGATGGGATTGGATCCATGGGATGGGATGGGATGGGATGGGATCCCAGGGATGGGAACAGATGAAATGGGATCCCTGGGATGGGATGGGATGGGTTGGAATGGGATGGGATCCCTGGGATGGGATGGGATGGGATCCCTGGGATGGTAACAGAAGAAATGGGATCCCTGGGATGGGATGGAATCCCTGGGATGGGATAGCTGGGATGCGATGGGATCCCTGGGATGGGATGGGATGGGATGGTATACCTGGGATGGGATCCCTGGGATGGGATGGGATGAGGTCCCTGGATTGGGATGGGATCCCTGGGATGGGATCCCGGGGATGGGATGGGATGGGATGAGATGGGATGGGATCCATGGGATGGGATGGGATGCCTGGGATTGGATGGGATCCCTGGGATGGGATGGGATCCGTGGGATGGGATGGGATGGGATGGGATCCCTGGGATGGGATGGGATCCCTGGGATGGGATCCTTGGGATTGGATCACTCAGAAGGGATGGGATCGGATGGGATCGCTGGGATTGGATCACTGGGATGGTATCGGATCCCTGGGACGGCCTCCCAGGGATGGGATGGGATCCCTGGGATGGGATCCCTGGGATGGGATGTGATCCCTGGAATGGGATGGGATGGGATGGAATGGGATGGGATGGGATGGGAAGGGATGGGAAGGGATGGGATGGGAAGGGATGGGATGGGATGGGTTCCATGGGATGGGATCCCTGTGATGGGATGGGATCCCTGGGATGGCATGGGATGGGATCGGATGGGATGGGATGGGATGCGATGCCTGGGATGGGATGGGATGTGATCCCTGGGATGGGATGGGATCCATGGGATGGGATGGGTTGGGATGGGATGGGATCCATTGGATGGGATGGGATGGGATGGGATGGGATCGCAGGGATGGGAACAGATGAAATGGGATCCCTGGGATGGGATGGAATCCCTGGGATGGGATGCCTGGGATGGGATGGGATGGGTTTGGATGGGATGGGATCCCTGGGATGTGATGGGATGGGATGGCATGGCATGGGATTCCTGGGATGAGATGGGCTGGGATGGGATCCCTGGGATGGGATGGGATGGGATGGGATGGGAATGGGATGGGATGGGATGGGATGGGATGGGATGGGAAGGGATGGGATGGAATGGGATGGGATGGGATGGGATGGGTTCCATGGGATGGGATCCCTGGGATGGGATGGGATCCCTGGTGTGGGATTCCTAGGATGGGATGGGATGGGATGGGATGGGATGGGATGGGATGGGATGGGATCCCTGGGATGGGATCCCTGGGATGGGATGGGATGGGATCGGATGGGATCGGATGGGATGCGATCCCTGGGATGGGATGGGATGGGATCCTGTGATGGGATGGGATCCATGGGATGGGATGTGTTGGGATGGGATTGGATCCATGGGATGGGATGGGATGGGATGGGATCCCAGGGATGGGAACAGATGAAATGGGATCCCTGGGATGGGATGGGATGGGTTGGAATGGGATGGGATCCCTGGGATGGGATGGGATGGGATCCCTGGGATGGTAACAGAAGAAATGGGATCCCTGGGATGGGATGGAATCCCTGGGATGGGATAGCTGGGATGCGATGGGATCCCTGGGATGGGATGGGATGGTATACCTGGCATGGGATCCCTGGGATGGGATGGGATGAGATCCCTGGATTGGGATGGGATCCCTGGGATGGGATCCCGGGGATGGGATGGGATGGGATGAGATGGGATGGGATCCATGGGATGGGATGGGATCCCTGGGATTGGATGGGATCCCTGGGATGGGATGGGATCCGTGGGATGGGATGGGATGGGATCCCTGAGATGGGATGGGATCCCTGGGATGGGATGGGATCCCTGGGATGTGATGGGATGGGATCCCTGAGATGGGATGGGATCCCTGGGATGGGATGGGATCCCTGGGATGTGATGGGATGGGATCCCTGGATTGGGATGGGATCCCTGGGATGGGATGGGATCTGTGGGATGGGATGGGATCCGTGGGATGGGATCCCTGGAAAGGGAAGGGATGGGATTCCTGGGTTGGGAATGGATGGGATCCCTTGAATGGGACGGGGTGGGATAGGATACCTGGGATGGGAACAGATGGGATAGGATCCCTGGGATGGGGTGGAATCCCTGGGATGGGATAGCTGGGATGGGATTGGATCCCTGGGATGGGATGGGATCCCTGGGATGGTATGAGATCCCTGGGATGGAATCCTTGGGATGGGATTGGATCCCTGGGATGGGATGCCTGGAATGGGATGGGATGGGATGGGATGGGATGGGATGGGATGGGATCCCTGGGATCAGATGGGCTGGGATGTGATCCCTGGGATGGGATGGGATGGGATGGGATGCGAATGGGATAGGATGGGATGGGTTGGGATGGAATGGGATGGGATGGGGTGGGATGGGATTGGATGGGATGGGATGCGATCCCTGGGATGGCATGGGATGGGATCCCTGGGATGGGATAGGATCCCTGGGATGGGATGCCTGGGATGGGATGGGATGGCATGGGATCCCTGGGATGAGATGGGCTGGGATGGGATCCCTGGGATGAGATGGGCTGGGATGGGATCCCTGCTATGGGATGGGATGGGACCCCTGCGCTGCCATGGGATGGGATCCCTGGGATGGGATGGGATCCCTGGGATGGGATGGGATGGGATCCCTGGAATGGGATTCCTGGGATGGGATATGATCGAATCCCTGGGATGGCATCTGTGAGATGGGATGGGATCTCTGACATGGGATCCCTGGCATGGGATGGGATCCCTGGGATGTTATCCCTGGGATGGGATGGGATCCCTGGGATGGGATGGGATGGGATGGGATGGGAAGGGATGGGATGGGAGGGGATGGGATCCCTGGGATTGGATCCCTGGGATGAGATGGAATACCTGGCATGAGATAGCAGGGATGATTGGGATGGGATGGGATGGGATGGGATGGGATGGGATGGGATGGGACTGGATGGGATGGGATGGGATGGGATGGGATGGGATCCCTGGGATGGTATGGGATCCCTGGGATGGGATCCCTGGGGTGGGATCCATGGGATGGGATGGGTTGGGATGGGTGGGGAACCGTTTGATGGGATCTTATGGGATCCCTGGGATGCGATGGGATGGGATTGGATCCCTGGGATGGGATGAGATGGGATCCTAAGGATGGGATCCCTGGAATGTGATCCCTCGTATGGGATGGGATCCCTGGGATGGGATGGAATCCCTGGGATGTTATCCCTGGGATGCGATGGGATCCCTGGGATGGGATGGGATGGGATGGGATGGGATGGGATGGGATGGGATGGGATGGGATGGGAAGGGATGGGATGGGATGGGATGGGATCCCTGGGATGGGATGGGATCCCTGGGACGGCATGGGATGGGATCGGATGGGATGGGATGGGATGGGATGGAATGGAATGGGATGGGGTGGGATGGGATTGGATGGGATGCGATCCCTGGGATGGGATGGGATGGGATCCCTGGGATGGGATGGGATCCATGGGATGGGATGGGTTGGGATGGGATTGGATCCATGGGATGCGATGGGATGGGATGGGATCCCAAGGATGGAAACAGATGAAATGGGATCCCTGGGATGGGATGGAATCCCTGGGATGGGATAGCTGGGATGGGATGGTATCCCTGGAATGGGATGGGATGGGATGGGATGGGATGGGATCCCTGGGATGGGAACAGATGAAATGGGATCCCCGGGATGGGATGGAATCCCTGGGATGGGATAGCTGGGATGGGATGGGATCCCTGGGATGGGATGGGATCCCTGGTATGTTTTGGGGTCTCTGGGATGGGATGGGATGGGATGGGATGGGATGGGATGGGATTGGATGGGATCCCTGGGATGGGATGGGATCCCTGGGATGGGTTGGGATCCCTGGGATGGGATGGGATGGGATGGGATGAGATGGGATAGGATGGGATGGAATGGGATGGGATGGGGTGGGATCGGATTGGATGGGATGGGATGCGATCCCTGGGATGGGATGGGATGGGATCCCTGGGATGGAATGGGATCCATGGGATGGGATGGGTTGGGATGGGATTGGATCCATGGGATGGGATGGGATGGGATGGCATCCCAGGGATGGGAACAGATGAAATGGGATCCCTGGGATGGGATGGAATCCCTGGGATGGGATAGCTGGGATGGGGTGGTATCCCTGGAATGGGATGGGATGGGATGGTATGGGATGGGATGGGTTGAGATGGGATGGGATGGGATGGGATGGGATGGGGTGGGATGGGATGCGATCCCTGGGATGGGATGGGATGGAATGGGATCCCTGGGATGGGAACAGATGGGATGGGATGGGATGGGAAGGGATGGGATGGGCTGGGAAGGGATGGGATGGGATCCCTGGGATGGGATCCCTGGGATGGGATGGGATGGGATGGGATGGGATGGGATGGGATGGGATGGGAAGGGATGGGATGGGATGGAATGGGATGGGATGGGATGGGATGGGATGGGATGGGATGGGATGGGATGGGATGGGATGGGATGGGGTGGGATGGGATTGGCTGGGATGGGATTGGATGGGATGGGATGCGATCCCTGGGATGGGATGGGATCCCTGGGATGGGATGGCTGGGATGGGATGGGATCCCTGGGATGGGATGGGATGGGATGGGTTGGAATGGGATGGGATCCCTGGGATGGGATGGAATGGGATCCCTGGGATGGGAACAGATGAAATTTGATCCCTGGGATGAGATGGAATCCCCGGGATGGGATGGGATGGGATGGGATGGGATGGGATCCCTGGATTGGGATGGGATCCCTGGGATGGGATGGGATCCGTGGGATGGGATGGGATCCGTGGGATGGGATGGGATGGGTTTGGATGGGATGGGTTCCCTGGGATGGGATGGGATGGCATGGCATGGGATCCCTGGGATGAGATGGGCTGGGATGGGATGGGATGGGAATGGGATAGGATGGGATGGTTTGGCATGGGATGGGATGGGATCCCTGGGATGGGATGTGATCCCTGGAATGTGATCCGTGGGATGGGATGGGATCCCTGGGATGGGATGGGATCCCTGGGATGGGATCCCTGGGATGGGATCCTTGGGCTTGGATCACTCAGAAGGGATGGGATCGGATGGGATCCCTGGGATGGGATCCCTTGGATGGTATCGGATCCCTGGGATGGCCTCCCTGGGATGGCATGGGATCCCTGGGATGGGATCCCTGGGATGGGATGGGATTGGATGGGATCCCTGGGATGGGATGGGATCCCTGGGATGGGTTGGGATTCCTGGGATGGGATGGGATGGGATGGGATGGGTTCCATGGGATGGGATCCCTGGGATGGGATGGGATGGGATGGGATGGGATCCCTGGGATGGGATAGGATCGCTGGGATTGGATCACTGGGATGGGATCCCTGGTGTGGGATTTCTAGGATGGGATGGCATGGGATGGGATGGGATGGGATCCCTGGGATGGGATCCCTGGGATGGCATGGGATGGGATCGGATGGGATGGGATGGGATCTATGGGATGGGATGTGTTGGGACGGGATTGGATCCATGGGATGGGATGGGATGGGATGGGATGGGATCCCAGGGATGGGAACAGATGAAATGGGATCCCTGGGATGGGATGGGATGGTTTGGAATGGGATGGGATCCCTGGGATGGGATGGGATGGGATCCCTGGGATGGAATGGGATCCCTGGGATGGGTTGGGATCCCTGGCATGGGATGGGATCCCTGGGTTGGGATCCCAGGAATGTGATCCCGCGTATGGGATGGGATCCCTGGGATGGGATCCCTGGGATGGGATGGGATCCCTGGGAAGGGATCCCGGGGATGGGATGGGACCGGATCGGATCCCTGGGATGGCAGGGGATCCCTGGGATGGGGGCAGATCCCTGGGATGGGATGGGATGGGATGGGATGGTATACCTGGGATGGGATCCCTGGGATGGGATGGGATGAGATCCCTGGATTGGGATGGGATCCCTGGGATGGGATCCCGGGGATGGGATGGGATGGGATGAGATGGGATGGGATCCATGGGATGGGATGGGATCCCTGGGATTGGATGGGATCCCTGGGATGGGATAGGATCCCTGGGATGGGATGCCTGGGTTGGGTTGGGATGGGTTTGGATGGGTTGGGATCCCTGGGATGGGATGGGATGGGATGGGTTCCATGGGATGGGATCCCTGGGATGGGATGGGATGGGATGGGATGGGATGGGATCCCTGGGATGGGATAGGATCGCTGGGATTGGATCAATGGGATGGGATGGGATCCCTGGTGTGGGATTCCTAGGATGGGATGGCATGCGATGGGATCGGATGGGATGGGATCCCTGGGATGGGATGGGTTCCCTGGGATGGAATGGGATGGGATGGGGTGGGATGGGATTGGATGGGATGGGATGCGATCCCTGGGATGGGATGGGATGGGATGGGATCCCTGGGATGGGATGGGATCCATGGGATGGGATGGGTTGGGATGGGATTGGATCCATGGGATATGATGGGATGGGATCCCAGGGATGGGAACAGATGAAATGGGATCCCTGGGATGGGATGGAATCCCTGGGATGGGATGGCTGGGATGGGATGGGATCCCTGGGATGGGATGGGATGGGATGGGAAGGGATGGGATGGGCTGGGAAGGGATGGGATGGGATCCCTGGGATGGGATGGGATCCCTGGGACGGCATGGGATGGGATCGGATGGGACGGGATGGAATCGGATGGAATGGAGTGGGATGGGATTGGATGGGATGGAATGGGATGGGATGGGGTGGGATGGGATTGGCTGGGATGGGATGCGATCCCTGGGATGGGATGGGATGGGATGGGATCCCTGGGATGGGAACAGATGGGATGGGATGGGATGGGAAGGGATGGGATGGGCTGGGAAGGGATGGGATGGGATCCCTGGGATGGGATGGGATCCCTGGGACGGCATGGGATGGGATGGGATGGGATGGGATGGGATGGGATGGGATGGGATGGGATGGGATGGGATGGGATGGGATGGGATGGAATGGGATGGGATGGGGTGGGATGGGATTGTCTGGGATGGGATGCGATCCCTGGGATGGGATGGGATGGGATGGGATCCCTGGTATGGGAACAGATGAAATGGGATCCCCGGGATTGGATGGAATCCCTGGGATGGGATAACTGGGATGGGATGGGATCCCTGGGATGGGATGGGATCCCTGGGATGGGTTGGGATCCCTGGGATGGGATGGGATGGGATGGGATGGGATGGGATGGGATGGGATAGGATGGGATGGGATGGGATCCCTGGGATGGGATCCCTGGATTGGGATGGGATCCCTGGGATGGGATGGGATCCCTGGGATGGGATCCCTGGGATGGGATGGGATGGGATGGGATCCCTGGGATGGGATGGGATGGGATCCCTGGTGTGGGATGGGATGGGATGGGATGGGATGGGATCCCTGGATTGGGTTGGGATCCCTGGGATGGGATGGGATCCGTGGGATGGGATGGGATCCGTGGGATCGGATGGGATGGGTTTGGATGGGATGGGATCCCTGGGATGGGATGGGATGGGATGGCATGGCATGGCATGGCATGGGATCCCTGGGATGAGATGGGCTGGGATGGGATCCCTGGGATGAGATGGGATGCGATGGGATGGGATGGGAATGGGATAGGATGGGATGGGTTGGCATGGGATGGGATGGGATCCCTGGGATGGGATGTGATCCCTGGAATGTGATCCGTGGGATGGGATGGCATCCCTGGGATGGGATGGGATCCCTGGGATGGGATCCCTGGGATGGGATGGGATCCCTGGGATGGGATGGGATGGGATGGGATGGGATGGGATGGGAAGGGATGGGATGGGATGGAATGGGATGGGATGGGATGGGATGGGTTCCATGGGATGGGATCCCTGGGATGGGATGGGATCCCTGGTGTGGGATTCCTAGGATGGGATGGGATGGGATGGGATCCCTGGGATGGGATCCCTGGGATGGGATGGGATGGGATGGGATGGGATCGGATGGGATGCGATCCCTGGGATGGGATGGGATGGGATCCTGTGATGGGATGGGATCCATGGGATGGGATGTGTTGGGATGGGATTGGATCCATGGGATGGGATGGGATGGGATGGGATCCCAGGGATGGGAACAGAAGAAATGGGATCCCTGGGATGGGATGGAATCCCTGGGATGGGATAGCTGGGATGCGATGGGATCCCTGGGATGGGATGGGATGGGATGGTATACCTGGGATCGGATCCCTGGGATGGGATGGGATGAGATCCCTGGATTGGGATGGGATCCCTGGGATGGGATCCCGGGGATGGGATGGGATGGGATGAGATGGGATGGGATCCATGGGATGGGATGGGATCCCTGGGATTGGATGGGATCCCTGGGATGGGATGGGATCCGTGGGATGGGATGGGATGGGATCCCTGGGATGGGATGGGATCCCTGGGATGGGATCCTTGGGATTGGATCACTCAGAAGGGATGGGATCGGATGGGATCGCTGGGATTGGATCACTGGGATGGTATCGGATCCCTGGGACGGCCTCCCAGGGATGGGATGGGATCCCTGGGATGGGATAGGTTGGAATGGGATGGGATGTCTGGGATGAGATGGGATCCCTGGGATGGTATCCCTAGGATGGGATGGGATCCCTGGGATGGGATGGGATGGGATGGGATGGGATGGGATGGGATGGGATGGGAAGGGATGGGATGGGATGGGTTCCATGGGATGGGATCCCTGTGATGGGATGGGATCCCTGGGATGGCATGGGATGGGATCGGATGGGATGGGATGGGATGCGATGCCTGGGATGGGATGGGATGTGATCCCTGGGATGGGATGGGATCCATGGGATGGGATGGGTTGGGATGGGATGGGATCCATGGGATGGGATGGGATGGGATGGGATGGGATGGGATGGGATCGCAGGGATGGGAACAGATGAAATGGGATCCCTGGGATGGGATGGAATCCCTGGGATGGGATGCCTGGGATGGGATGGGATGGGTTTGGATGGGATGGGATCCCTGGGATGTGATGGGATGGGATGGGATGGCATGGCATGGGATTCCTGGGATGAGATGGGCTGGGATGGGATCCCTGGGATGGGATGGGATGGGATGGAATGGGAATGGGATAGGATGGGTTGGGTTGGCATGGGATGGGATGGGATCCCTGGGATGGGATGGGATCCCTGGGATGGGATGGGATCTCTGCTATGGGTTGGGATCCCTGGGATTGGATCCCTGGGATGGGATGGGATCCCTGGGATGGGATGGGATCCCTGGCAAGGGAAGGGATGGGATTCCTGGGTTGGGAATGGATAGGTTCCCTTGGATGGGACGGGATGGCATGGGATCCCTGGGATGGCATGGGATGGGATCGGATGGGATGGGATGGGATCCCTGGGATGGGATCGGATGGGATGGGATGGGATGGGATGGGATGGGATCCCTGGGATGGGTTGGGATCCATGGGATGGGATGGGTTGGGATGGGATTGGATCCATGGGATGGGATGGGATGGGATCCCAGGGATGGGAACAGCTGAAATGGGATCCCTGGGATGGGATGGGATCCCTGGGATGGGATGGGATGGGTTGGAATGGGATGGGATCCCTGGGACGGGATGGGATGGGATCCCTGGGATGGGAACAGATGAAATGGGATCCATGGGATGGGATGGAATCCCTGGGATGGGATATCTGGGATGGGATGGGATCCCTGGGATGGAATGGGATCCCTGGAATGGGTTGGGATCCCTGGGATGACAGGGGATCCATGGGATGGGAGCAGATCCCTGGGATGGGATGGGATGGGATGGGATGGGATGGGATCCCTGGAATGGGATCCCTGGGATGGGATGGGATCTCTGGCATGGGTTGGGATCCCTGGGATTGGATCCCTGGGATGGGATGGGATCCCTGGAATGGGATGGGATCCCTGGCAAGGGAAGGGATGGGATTCCGGGGTTGGGAATGGATGGGTTCCCTTGGATGGGACGGGTTGAGATAGGATACTTGGAATGGGAACAGATGGGATGGGATCCTTGGGATGGGATGGAATCCCTGGGATGGGATAGCTGGAATGGGATTGGATCCCTGGGATGGGATGGGATCCCTGGGATGGGATGAGATCCCTGGGATGGGATCCCTGGGATGGGATAGGATCCCTCGGATGGAATGCCTGGGATGGGATGGGTTTTGATGGGATGGGATCCCTGGGATGGGATGGGATGGGCTGGAATGGGATCCCTGGGATGGGATGGGATGGGATGGGATGGAATAAGATGGAATGGGATGGGTTCCATGGGATGGGATCCCTGGGATGGGATGGGATGGGATGGAATCCCTGTGATGGGATAGGATCGCTGGGATTGGATCACTGGGATGGGATGGGATCCCTCGTGTGGGATTCCTAGGATGGGATGGGATGGGATGGGATGGGATGGGATGGGATGGGATGGGATGGGTTGGGATGGGATGGGATGGGATGGGTTGGGATGGGATGGGATGGGATGCGATGGGATGGGATCCCTGGGATGGCATGGGATGGGATCGGATGGGATGGGATGGGATGCGATCCCTGGGATGGGATGGGATGGGATTGGATCCATGGGATGGGATGGGATGGGGTGGCATGGGATGGTATGGGATGGGATTGGATGGGATGGGGTGGGATGGGATGGGATCGATGGAATGGGATGGGATGGGATGAAATGGGATCCCTGGGATGGTACGGAATGGGATCCCTGGGATGGGATGGGATACCTGGTATGGGATCCCTAGGATGGGATGGGAGGGGAGGGGAGGGAATGGGATGGGATAGGATGGGATGGGATGGGGTAGGATGGGATGGGATCGGTTGGGATGGGATGGGATCCCTGGGATGGGATGGGATCCCTGGGATGGGATCTCTGGGATGGGATGGTATCCATGGGATGGGATGGGTTGGGATGGGATGGAATCCCTGGGATGGGGACCCGGGGATGGGATGGGAACTCTGGTATGGGATCCCTGGGATGGGATGGCATGGGATGGGATGGGATTGGATGGGATGGGATGGGATCGGATGGGATCCCTGGGATGGGATGGGATGGGATCCTTGGGATGGGATGGGATCCCTGGGACGGGATATCTGGGATGGGATGTGATGGGACGGGATGGGATGGGATGGGGTGGGAAGGGATGGGATGGGATAGGATGGGATGGAATGGGATGGGATGGGGTGGGATGGGATTGGATGGGATGGGATGCGATCCCTGGGATGGGATGGCTGGGATGGGATGGGATCCCTGGGATGGGATGGGATGGGATGGGTTGGAATGGGATGGGATCCCTGGGATGGGATGGAATGGGATCCCTGGGATGGGAACAGATGAAATGGGATCCCTGGGATGAGATGGAATCCCCGGGATGGGATGGGATGGGATGGGATGGGATGGGATCCCTGGATTGGGATGGGATCCCTGGGATGGGATGGGATCCGTGGGATGGGATGGGATCCGTGGGATGGGATGGGATGGGTTTGGATGGGATGGGTTCCCTGGGATGGGATGGGATGGCATGGCATGGGATCCCTGGGATGAGATGGGCTGGGATGGGATGGGATGGGAATGGGATAGGATGGGATGGTTTGGCATGGGATGGGATGGGATCCCTGGGATGGGATGTGATCCCTGGAATGTGATCCGTGGGATGGGATGGGATCCCTGGGATGGGATGGGATCCCTGGGATGGGATCCCTGGGATGGGATCCTTGGGCTTGGATCACTCAGAAGGGATGGGATCGGATGGGATCCCTGGGATGGGATCCCTTGGATGGTATCGGATCCCTGGGATGGCCTCCCTGGGATGGCATGGGATCCCTGGGATGGGATCCCTGGGATGGGATGGGATTGGATGGGATCCCTGGGATGGGATGGGATCCCTGGGATGGGTTGGGATTCCTGGGATGGGATGGGATGGGATGGGATGGGTTCCATGGGATGGGATCCCTGGGATGGGATGGGATGGGATGGGATCCCTGGGATGGGATAGGATCGCTGGGATTGGATCACTGGGATGGGATCCCTGGTGTGGGATTCCTAGGATGGGATGGCATGGGATGGGATGGGATGGGATCCCTGGGATGGGATCCCTGGGATGGCATGGGATGGGATCGGATGGGATGGGATGGGATCTATGGGATGGGATGTGTTGGGACGGGATTGGATCCATGGGATGGGATGGGATGGGATGGGATCCCAGGGATGGGAACAGATGAAATGGGATCCCTGGGATGGGATGGGATGGTTTGGAATGGGATGGGATCCCTGGGATGGGATGGGATCCCTGGGATGGAATGGGATCCCTGGGATGGGTTGGGATCCCTGGCATGGGATGGGATCCCTGGGTTGGGATCCCAGGAATGTGATCCCGCGTATGGGATGGGATCCCTGGGATGGGATCCCTGGGATGGGATGGGATCCCTGGGAAGGGATCCCGGGGATGGGATGGGACCGGATCGGATCCCTGGGATGGCAGGGGATCCCTGGGATGGGGGCAGATCCCTGGGATGGGATGGGATGGGATGGTATACCTGGGATGGGATCCCTGGGATGGGATGGGATGAGATCCCTGGATTGGGATGGGATCCCTGGGATGGGATCCCGGGGATGGGATGGGATGAGATGGGATGGGATCCATGGGATGGGATGGGATCCCTGGGATTGGATGGGATCCCTGGGATGGGATAGGATCCCTGGGATGGGATGCCTGGGTTGGGTTGGGATGGGTTTGGATGGGTTGGGATCCCTGGGATGGGATGGGATGGGATGGGTTCCATGGGATGGGATCCCTGGGATGGGATGGGATGGGATGGGATGGGATCCCTGGGATGGGATAGGATCGCTGGGATTGGATCAATGGGATGGGATGGGATCCCTGGTGTGGGATTCCTAGGATGGGATGGCATGCGATGGGATCGGATGGGATGGGATCCCTGGGATGGGATGGGTTCCCTGGGATGGAATGGGATGGGATGGGGTGGGATGGGATTGGATGGGATGGGATGCGATCCCTGGGATGGGATGGGATGGGATCCCTGGGATGGGATGGGATCCATGGGATGGGATGGGTTGGGATGGGATTGGATCCATGGGATATGATGGGATGGGATCCCAGGGATGGGAACAGATGAAATGGGATCCCTGGGATGGGATGGAATCCCTGGGATGGGATGGCTGGGATGGGATGGGATCCCTGGGATGGGATGGGATGGGATGGGAAGGGATGGGATGGGCTGGGAAGGGATGGGATGGGATCCCTGGGATGGGATGGGATCCCTGGGACGGCATGGGATGGGATCGGATGGGACGGGATGGAATCGGATGGAATGGAGTGGGATGGGATTGGATGGGATGGAATGGGATGGGATGGGGTGGGATGGGATTGGCTGGGATGGGATGCGATCCCTGGGATGGGATGGGATGGGATGGGATCCCTGGGATGGGAACAGATGGGATGGGATGGGATGGGAAGGGATGGGATGGGCTGGGAAGGGATGGGATGGGATCCCTGGGATGGGATGGGATCCCTGGGACGGCATGGGATGGGATGGGATGGGATGGGATGGGATGGGATGGGATGGGATGGGATGGGATGGGATGGGATGGGATGTGATGGAATGGGATGGGATGGGGTGGGATGGGATTGTCTGGGATGGGATGCGATCCCTGGGATGGGATGGGATGGGATGGGATCCCTGGTATGGGAACAGATGAAATGGGATCCCCGGGATTGGATGGAATCCCTGGGATGGGATAACTGGGATGGGATGGGATCCCTGGGATGGGATGGGATCCCTGGGATGGGTTGGGATCCCTGGGATGGGATGGGATGGGATGGGATGGGATGGGATGGGATAGGATGGGATGGGATGGGATCCCTGGGATGGGATCCCTGGATTGGGATGGGATCCCTGGGATGGGATGGGATCCCTGGGATGGGATCCCTGGGATGGGATGGGATGGGATGGGATCCCTGGGATGGGATGGGATGGGATCCCTGGTGTGGGATGGGATGGGATGGGATGGGATGGGATCCCTGGATTGGGTTGGGATCCCTGGGATGGGATGGGATCCGTGGGATGGGATGGGATCCGTGGGATCGGATGGGATGGGTTTGGATGGGATGGGATCCCTGGGATGGGATGGGATGGGATGGCATGGCATGGCATGGCATGGGATCCCTGGGATGAGATGGGCTGGGATGGGATCCCTGGGATGAGATGGGATGCGATGGGATGGGATGGGAATGGGATAGGATGGGATGGGTTGGCATGGGATGGGATGGGATCCCTGGGATGGGATGTGATCCCTGGAATGTGATCCGTGGGATGGGATGGCATCCCTGGGATGGGATGGGATCCCTGGGATGGGATCCCTGGGATGGGATGGGATCCCTGGGATGGGATGGGATGGGATGGGATGGGATGGGATGGGAAGGGATGTGATGGGATGGGATGGGATGGCATGGCATGGGATTCCTGGGATGAGATGGGCTGGGATGGGATCCCTGGGATGGGATGGGATGGGATGGAATGGGAATGGGATAGGATGGGTTGGGTTGGCATGGGATGGGATGGGATCCCTGGGATGGGATGGGATCCCTGGGATGGGATGGGATCCCTGGCAAGGGAAGGGATGGGATTCCTGGGTTGGGAATGGATAGGTTCCCTTGGATGGGACGGGATGGCATGGGATCCCTGGGATGGCATGGGATGGGATCGGATGGGATGGGATGGGATCCCTGGGATGGGATCGGATGGGATGGGATGGGATGGGATGGGATGGGATGGGATCCCTGGGATGGGTTGGGATCCATGGGATGGGATGGGTTGGGATGGGATTGGATCCATGGGATGGGATGGGATGGGATCCCAGGGATGGGAACAGCTGAAATGGGATCCCTGGGATGGGATGGGATCCCTGGGATGGGATGGGTTGGAATGGGATGGGATCCCTGGGACGGGATGGGATGGGATCCCTGGGATGGGAACAGATGAAATGGGATCCATGGGATGGGATGGAATCCCTGGGATGGGATATCTGGGATGGGATGGGATCCCTGGGATGGAATGGGATCCCTGGAATGGGTTGGGATCCCTGGGATGGGGTGGAATCCCTGGGATGGGATCCCTGGGAAGGGATGGGCTCCCTGGGAAGGGATCCCGGGGATCGGATGGGATGGGATGGGATGGGATGGGATGGGTTCCCTGGGATGGGATGGGATCCCTGGGTTGGGATCCCAGTAATGTGATCCCTCGTATGGGATGGGATCCCTGGGATGGGATGGAATCCCTGGGATGGGATCCCTGGGATGGGATGGGATCCCTGGGATGACAGGGGATCCATGGGATGGGAGCAGATCCCTGGGATGGGATGGGATGGGATGGGATGGGATGGGATCCCTGGAATGGGATTCCTGGGATGGGATATGATCGAATCCCTGGGATGGCATCTGTGAGATGGGATGGGATCTCTGACATGGGATCCCTGGCATGGGATGGGATCCCTGGGATGGGATGGGATCTCTGGCATGGGTTGGGATCCCTGGGATTGGATCCCTGGGATGGGATGGGATCCCTGGAATGGGATGGGATCCCTGGCAAGGGAAGGGATGGGATTCCGGGGTTGGGAATGGATGGGTTCCCTTGGATGGGACGGGTTGAGATAGGATACTTGGAATGGGAACAGATGGGATGGGATCCTTGGGATGGGATGGAATCCCTGGGATGGGATAGCTGGAATGGGATTGGATCCCTGGGATGGGATGGGATCCCTGGGATGGGATGAGATCCCTGGGATGGGATCCCTGGGATGGGATAGGATCCCTCGGATGGAATGCCTGGGATGGGATGGGTTATGATGGGATGGGATCCCTGGGATGGGATGGGATGGGCTGGAATGGGATCCCTGGGATGGGATGGGATGGGATGGGATGGGATGGGATGGAATAAGATGGAATGGGATGGGTTCCATGGGATGGGATCCCTGGGATGGGATGGGATGGGATGGAATCCCTGTGATGGGATAGGATCGCTGGGATTGGATCACTGGGATGGGATGGGATCCCTCGTGTGGGATTCCTAGGATGGGATGGGATGGGATGGGATGGGATGGGATGGGATGGGATGGGATGGGTTGGGATGGGATGGGGTGGGATGGGTTGGGATGGGATGGCATGGGATGCGATGGGATGGGATCCCTGGGATGGCATGGGATGGGATCGGATGGGATGGGATGGGATGCGATCCCTGGGATGGGATGGGATGGGATGGGATCGATGGGATGGGATGGGATGGGATGAAATGGGATCCCTGGGATGGTACGGAATGGGATCCCTGGGATGGGATGGGATACCTGGTATGGGATCCCTAGGATGGGATGGGAGGGGAGGGGAGGGAATGGGATGGGATAGGATGGGATGGGATGGGGTAGGATGGGATGGGATCGGTTGGGATGGGATGGGATCCCTGGGATGGGATGGGATCCCTGGGATGGGATCTCTGGGATGGGATGGTATCCATGGGATGGGATGGGTTGGGATGGGATGGAATCCCTGGGATGGGGACCCGGGGATGGGATGGGAACTCTGGTATGGGATCCCTGGGATGGGATGGCATGGGATGGGATGGGATTGGATGGGATGGGATGGGATCGGATGGGATCCCTGGGATGGGATGGGATGGGATCCTTGGGATGGGATGGGATCCCTGGGACGGGATATCTGGGATGGGATGTGATGGGAGGGGATGGGATGGGATGGGGTGGGAAGGGATGGGATGGGATGGAATGGGATGGGATGGGATGGGATGGGAAGGGTTTGGATGGGCCGGGATCCCTGGGATGGGATGGGATGGGATGGGATGGGATGGGATGGGATGGGATGCCATGGCATGGGATCCGCGGGATGAGATGGGATGGGATGGGATACGTGGGATGGGATGGGATCCCTGGGATGGGATGGGATGAGATGGGATGGGATGGGATGGGATGGGATGGGATGGGATGGGATCCCTGGGTTGCGATTGGTTAGGATGGGATACCTGGGATGGGCTGGAATCCCTGGGATGAGATCCCTGGGATGGGGTGGGATGGGATGGGACGGGATGGGATGGGATGGGATCCCTGCCATGGGATGGGATGGTATGGTATAGCTGGGATGGTGTCCCTGGGATGGGATGGGATGGGATGGGATGGGATGGGATGGGATGGGATGGGATGGGATTGGATGGGATGGGGTGGGATGGGATGGGATGGGATTGGCTACAATGGGTTGGGATGGGATGGGATCGATGGGATGGGATGGGATGGGATGGAATGGGATCCCTGGGATGGTACGGAATGGGATCCCTGGGATGGGATGGGATACCTGGTATGGGATCCCTGTGATGGGATGGCATGGGATGGGATGCGATGGGATGGGGTAGGATGGGATGGGATCCCTGCGATGGGATGGGATCCCTGCGATGGGATGGGATCCCTGGGATGAGATGGGATGGGATTGGATCCCTGGGATGGGATGAGATGGGATCCCAGGGATGGGATCCCTGGATTGTGATCCCTCGTATGGGTTGGGATCCCTGGGATGGGATGGAACCTCTGGAATGGGATCCCGGGGATGGGATGGGATCCCTGGGATGGGATCCCTGTGATGGGATCCTTGGGATGGGATGGGATGCGATGGGGTAGGATGGGATGGGGTAGGATGTGATGGGATGGGTTGGGATGGGATGGGATCCCTGGGATGGGATGGGATCCCTGGGATGGGATCTCTGGGATCGGATGGTATCCATGGGATGGGATGTGTTGGGATGGGATGGAATCCCTGGGATGGGGACCCGGGGATGGGATGGGATCCCTGGTATGGGATCCCTGGGATGGGATGGGATGGGATGGGATGGGATGGGATGGGATCCCTGGGATGGGATCCCTGGAATGTGATCCCTGGAATGGGATGGGATCCCTGGGATGGGATGGAATCCCTGGGATGGGATCCCTGGGATGGATGGGATGGGTTGGAATGGGATGGGATCCCTGGGTTGGGATGGCTTCCATGGGATGGGATACCTGGGATGGGATGGGATGGGATGGGATGGGATCCCTGGGATGGGATGGGATGGGATGGGATGGGATGGGATCCCTTGGATGGGATGGGATGGGATACCTGGGATGGGATGGGATACCTGGCATGGGATGGAATCCCTGGGATGAGATCGCTGGGATGGGATATGATGGGATGGGATGCGATGGGATGGGATCCCTGCGATGGGATGGGATGGTATGGTATCCCTGGGATGGTGTCCCTGGGATGGGATGGGATGGGATGGGATGGGATGGGATGGGATGGGATGGGATGGGATGGGATAGGATAGGATGGGATCGGATGGGGTAGAATGGGATGGGTTGGGTTGGGATGGGATCCCTGGGATGGGATGGGATCCCTGGGATGGGATCTCTGGGATGGGATGGTATCCATGGGATGGGATGGGTTGGGATGGGATGGAATCCCTGGGATGGCATGGGATGGGATGGGATCCCTGGGATGGGATGGGATTGGATGAGATGGGATGGGATCGGATGGGATCCCTGGGATGGGATGGGATGGGATCCCTGGGATGGGATGGGATCCCTGGGATGGGATATCTGGGATGGGATGTGATGGGACGGGATGGGATGGGATGAGGTGCGAAGGGATGGGATGGGATGGGTTGGGATGGGTTTGGATGGGATGGTTTTGGATGGGATTTGATGGGATCCCTGGGATGGGATGGGATCCCTGGGATGGGATCTCTGGGATGGGATGGTATCCATGGGATGGGGACCCGGGGATGGGATGGGATCTCTGGTATGGGATCCCTGGGATGGGATGGCATGGGATGGGATGGGATTGGATGGGATGGGATGGGATCGGATGGGATCCCTGGGATGGGATGGGATGGGATCCTTGGGATGGGATGGGATCCCTGGGACGGGATAGCTGGGATGGGATGGGATCCCTGGGATGGGATGGGATCCCTGGGATGGGTTGGGATCCCTGGGATGGGATGGGATGGGATGGGATGGGATGGGATGGGATGGGATGGGATAGGATGGGATGGGATGGGATCCCTGGGATGGGATAGCTGGGATGGGATGGGATCCCTGGGATGGGATGGGATCCCTGGGATGGGATCCCTGGGATGGGATGGGATGGGATGGGAACCCTGGGATGGGATGGGATGGGATCCCTGGTGTGGGATGGGATGGGATGGGATGGGATCCCTGGATTGCGTTGGGATCCCTGGGATGGGATGGGATCCGTGGGATGGGATGGGATCCGTGGGATCGGATGGGATGGGTTTGGATGGGATGGGATCCCTGGGATGGGATGGGATGGGATGGCATGGCATGGCATGGCATGGGATCCCTGGGATGAGATGGGCTGGGATGGGATCCCCGGGATGAGATGGGATGCGATGGGATGGGATGGGAATGGGATAGGATGGCATGGGTTGGCATGGGATGGGATGGGATCCCTGGGCTGGGATGTGATCCCTGGAATGTGATCCGTGGGATGGGATGGGATCCCTGGGATGGGATGGGATCCCTGGGATGGGATCCCTGGGATGGGATGGGATCCCTGGGATGGGATGGGATGGGATGGGATGGGATGGGATGGGATGGGATGGGAAGGGATGGGATGGGATGGAATGGGATGGGATGGGATGGGATGGGTTCCATGGGATGGGATCCCTGGGATGGGATGGGATCCCTGGTGTGGGATTCCTAGGATGGGATGGGATGGGATGGGATGGGATGGGATGGAATGGGATCCCTGGGATGGGATCCCTGGGATGGGATGGGATGGGATCCTGTGATGGGATGGGATCCCTGGGATGGGATGTGATCCCTGGAATGTGATCCGTGGGATGGGATGGGATCCCTGGGATGGGATGGGATCCCTGGGATGGGATCCCTGGGATGGGATGGGATCCCTGGGATGGGATGGGATGGGATGGGATGGGATGGGATGGGATGGGATGGGAAGGGATGGGATGGGATGGAATGGGATGGGATGGGATGGGATGGGTTCCATGGGATGGGATCCCTGGGATGGGATGGGATCCCTGGTGTGGGATTCCTAGGATGGGATGGGATGGAATGGGATGGGATGGGATGGAATGGGATCCCTGGGATGGGATCCCTGGGATGGGATGGGATGGGATCCTGTGATGGGATGGGATCCATGGGATGGGATGTGTTGGGATGGGATTGGATCCATGGGATGGGATGGGATGGGATGGGATCCCAGGGATGGGAACTGATGAAATGGGATCCCTGGGATGGGATGGGATGGGTTGGAATGGGATGGGATCCCTGGGATGGGATGGGATGGGATGCCTGGGATGGTAACAGAAGAAATGGGATCCCTGGATTGGGATGGGATCCCTGGGATGGGATGGGATCCCTGGGATGGGATCCCTGGGATGGGATGGGATGGGATCCCTGGAATGGGATGGGATGGGATCCCTGGTGTGGGATGGGATGGGATGGGATCCCTGGATTGGGTTGGGATCCCTGGGATGGGATGGGATCCGTGGGATGGGATGGGATCCGTGGGATCGGATGGGATGGGTTTTGATGGGATGGGATCCCTGGGATGGGATGGGATGGGATGGGATGGGATGGCATGGCATGGCATGGGATCCCTGGGATGAGATGGGCTGGGATGGGATCCCTGGGATGAGATGGGATGCGATGGGATGGGATGGGAATGGGATAGGATGGGATGGGTTGGCATGGGATGGGATGGGATCCCTGGGATGGGATGTGATCCCTGGAATGTGATCCGTGGGATGGGATGGGATCCCTGGGATGGGATGGGATCCCTGGGATGGGATCCCTGGGATGGGATGGGATCCCTGGGATGGGATGGGATGGGATGGGATGGGATGGGATGGGATGGGATGGGAAGGGATGGGATGGGATGGAATGGGATGGGATGGGATGGGATGGCTTCCATGGGATGGGATCCCTGGGATGGGATGGGATCCCTGGTGTGGGATTCCTAGGATGGGATGGGATGGGATGGGATGGGATGGGATGGGATCCCTGGGATGGGATCCCTGGGATGGGATGGGATCGGATGGGATCGGATGGGATCGGATGGGATGCGATCCCTGGGATGGGATGGGATGGGATCCTGTGATGGGATGGGATCCATGGGATGGGATGTGTTGGGATGGGATTGGATCCATGGGATGGGATGGGATGGGATGGGATCCCAGGGATGGGAACAGATGAAATGGGATCCCTGGGATGGGATGGGATGGGTTGGAATGGGATGGGATCCCTGGGATGGGATGGGATGGGATCCCTGGGATGGTAACAGAAGAAATGGGATCCCTGGGATGGGATGGAATCCCTGGGATGGGATAGCTGGGATGCGATGGGATCCCTGGGATGGGATGGGATCCCTGGGATGGGTTGGGATCCCTGGGATGGGATGGGATCCCTGGGATGGCAGGGGATCCCTGGGATGGGGGCAGATCCCTGGGATGGGATGGGATGGGATGGTATACCTGGGATGGGATCCCTGGGATGGGATGGGATGAGATCCCTCGATTGGGATGGGATCCCTTGAATGGGATCCCGGGGATGGGATGGGATGGGATGAGATGGGATGGGATCCATGGGATGGGATGGGATCCCTGGGATTGGATGGGATCCCTGGGATGGGATGGGATGGGATGGGATGGCATCCCTGGGATGGGATAGCTGGGATGGGATGGGATCCCTGGGATGGGATGGGATCCCTGGGATGGGATCCCTGGGATGGGATGGGATGGGATGGGATCCCTGGGATGGGATGGGATGGGATCCCTGGTGTGGGATGGGATGGGATGGGATGGGATCCCTGGATTGCGTTGGGATCCCTGGGATGGGATGGGATCCGTGGGATGGGATGGGATCCGTGGGATCGGATGGGATGGGTTTGGATGGGATGGGATCCCTGGGATGGGATGGGATGGGATGGCATGGCATGGCATGGCATGGGATCCCTGGGATGAGATGGGCTGGGATGGGATCCCCGGGATGAGATGGGATGCGATGGGATGGGATGGGAATGGGATAGGATGGCATGGGTTGGCATGGGATGGGATGGGATCCCTGGGATGGGATGTGATCCCTGGAATGTGATCCGTGGGATGGGATGGGATCCCTGGGATGGGATGGGATCCCTGGGATGGGATCCCTGGGATGGGATGGGATCCCTGGGATGGCATGGGATGGGATGGGATGGGATGGGATGGGATGGGATGGGAAGGGATGGGATGGGATGGAATGGGATGGGATGGGATGGGATGGGATGGGATGGGTTCCATGGGATGGGATCCCTGGGATGGGATGGGATCCCTGGTGTGGGATTCCTAGGATGGGATGGGATGGGATGGGATGGGATGGAATGGAATGGGATCCCTGGGATGGGATCCCTGGGATGGGATGGGATGGGATCCTGTGATGGGATGGGATCCCTGGGATGGGATGTGATCCCTGGAATGTGATCCGTGGGATGGGATGGGATCCCTGGGATGGGATGGGATCCCTGGGATGGGATCCCTGGGATGGGATGGGATCCCTGGGATGGGATGGGATGGGATGGGATGGGATGGGATGGGATGGGATGGGATGGGATGGGAAGGGATGGGATGGGATGGAATGGGATGGGATGGGATGGGTTCCATGGGATGGGATCCCTGGGATGGGATGGGATCCCTGGTGTGGGATTCCTAGGATGGGATGGGATGGAATGGGATGGGATGGGATGGAATGGGATCCCTGGGATGGGATCCCTGGGATGGGATGGGATGGGATCCTGTGATGGGATGGGATCCATGGGATGGGATGTGTTGGGATGGGATTGGATCCATGGGATGGGATGGGATGGGATGGGATCCCAGGGATGGGAACTGATGAAATGGGATCCCTGGGATGGGATGGGATGGGTTGGAATGGGATGGGATCCCTGGGATGGGATGGGATGGGATCCCTGGGATGGTAACAGAAGAAATGGGATCCCTGGATTGGGATGGGATCCCTGGGATGGGATGGGATCCCTGGGATGGGATCCCTGGGATGGGATGGGATGGGATGGGATCCCTGGAATGGGATGGGATGGGATCCCTGGTGTGGGATGGGATGGGATGGGATCCCTGGATTGGGTTGGGATCCCTGGGATGGGATGGGATCCGTGGGATGGGATGGGATCCGTGGGATCGGATGGGATGGGTTTTGATGGGATGGGATCCCTGGGATGGGATGGGATGGGATGGGATGGCATGGCATGGCATGGGATCCCTGGGATGAGATGGGCTGGGATGGGATCCCTGGGATGAGATGGGATGCGATGGGATGGGATGGGAATGGGATAGGATGGGATGGGTTGGCATGGGATGGGATGGGATCCCTGGGATGGGATGTGATCCCTGGAATGTGATCCGTGGGATGGGATGGGATCCCTGGGATGGGATGGGATCCCTGGGATGGGATCCCTGGGATGGGATGGGATCCCTGGGATGGGATGGGATGGGATGGGATGGGATGGGAAGGGATGGGATGGGATGGAATGGGATGGGATGGGATGGGATGGCTTCCATGGGATGGGATCCCTGGGATAGGATGGGATCCCTGGTGTGGGATTCCTAGGATGGGATGGGATGGGATGGGATGGGATGGGATCCCTGGGATGGGATCCCTGGGATGGGATGGGATGGGATCCTGTGATGGGATGGGATCCATGGGATGGGATGTGTTGGGATGGGATTGGATCCATGGGATGGGATGGGATGGGATGGGATGGGATCCCAGGGATGGGAACAGATGAAATGGGATCCCTGGGATGGGATGGGATGGGTTGGAATGGGATGGGATCCCTGGGATGGGATGGGATGGGATCCCTGGGATGGTAACAGAAGAAATGGGATCCCTGGGATGGGATGGAATCCCTGGGATGGGATAGCTGGGATGCGATGGGATCCCTGGGATGGGATGGGATCCCTGGGATGGGTTGGGATCCCTGGGATGGGATGGGATCCCTGGGATGGCAGGGGATCCCTGGGATGGGGGCAGATCCCTGGGATGGGATGGGATGGGATGGTATACCTGGGATGGGATCCCTGGGATGGGATGGGATGAGATCCCTCGATTGGGATGGGATCCCTTGAATGGGATCCCGGGGATGGGATGGGATGGGATGAGATGGGATGGGATCCATGGGATGGGATGGGATCCCTGGGATTGGATGGGATCCCTGGGATGGGATGGGATCCGTGGGATGGGATGGGATGGGATCCCTGGGATGGGATGGGATCCCTGGGATGGGATCCTTGGGATTGGATCACTCAGAAGGGATGGGATCGGATGGGATCGCTGGGATTGGATCACTGGGATGGTATCGGATCCCTGGGACGGCCTCCCAGGGATGGGATGGGATCCCTGGGATGGGATGGGATGGGATGGGATCCCTGTGATGGGATGGGATCCCTGGGATGGCATGGGATCCCTGGGATGGTATCCCTAGGATGGGATGGGATCCCTGGGATGGGATGGGATGGGATGGGATGGGATGGGATGGGATGGGATGGGATGGGATGGGATGGGATGGGATGGGATGGGAAGGGATGGGATGGGAAGGGATGGGATGGGATGGGTTCCATGGGATGGGATCCCTGGGATGGGATAGGATCTCTGGGATTGGATCACTGGGATGGGATGGGATCCCTGGTGTGGGATTCCTAGGATGGGATGGGATGGGATGGGATGGGATGGGATCCCTGTGATGGGATGGGATCCCTGGGATGGCATGGGATGGGATCAGATGGGATGGGATGGGATGCGATGCCTGGGATGGGATGGGATGTGATCCCTGGGATGGGATGAGATCCATGGGATGGGATGGGTTGGGATGGGATGGGATGGGATGGGATCGCAGGGATGGTAACAGAAGAAATGGAATCCCTGGGATGGGATGGGATGGGATGGGATCCCTGGGATGGGATGGGATGGGATGGAATAAGATGGAATGGGATGGGTTCCATGGGATGGGATCCCTGGGATGGGATGGGATGGGATGGAATCCCTGGGATGGGATAGGATCGCTGGGATTGGATCACTGGGATGGGATGGGATGGGATCCCTGGGATGGGATGGGATGGGATCCCTGGTGTGGGATGGGATGGGATGGGATGGGATGGGATGGGATGGGATAGGATGGGATGGGATGGGATCCCTGGGATGGGATCCCTGGATTGGGATGGGATCCCTGGGATGGGATGGGATCCCTGGGATGGGATCCCTGGGATGGGATGGGATGGGATGGGATGGGATCCCTCGGATGGGATGGGGTGGGATCCCTGGTGTGGGATGGGATGGGATGGGATGGGATCCCTGGATTGGGTTGGGATCCCTGGGATGCGATGGGATCCGTGGGATGGGATGGGATCCGTGGGATCGGATGGGATGGGTTTGGATGGGATGGGATCCCTGGGATGGGATGGGATGGGATGGGATGGGATGGGATGGGATGGCATGGCATGGCATGGCATGGCATGGGATCCCTGGGATGAGATGGGCTGGGATGGGATCCCTGGGA
The DNA here is from genome assembly GCF_052056855.1 of Sturnus vulgaris. Lineage (NCBI taxonomy): Eukaryota > Metazoa > Chordata > Aves > Passeriformes > Sturnidae > Sturnus > Sturnus vulgaris. The sequence continues at coordinate 13,887,440 of NC_142282.1, forward strand.
TGAGATGGGATGCGATGGGATGGGATGGGAATGGGATAGGATGGGATGGGTTGGCATGGGATGGGATGGGATCCCTGGGATGGGATGGGATGTGATCCCTGGAATGTGATCCGTGGGATGGGATGGGATCCCTGGGATGGGATGGGATCCCTGGGATGGGATCCCTGGGATGGGATGGGATCCCTGGGATGGGATGGGATGGGATGGGATGGGATGGGATGGGAAGGGATGGGATGGGATGGAATGGGATGGGATGGGATGGGATGGGATGGGTTCCATGGGATGGGATCCCTGGGATGGGATGGGATCCCTGGTGTGGGATTCCTAGGATGGGATGGGATGGGATGGGATGGGATGGGATGGGATCCCTGGGATGGGATCCCTGGGATGGGATGGGATCGGATGGGATCGGATGGGATGCGATCCCTGGGATGGGATGGGATGGGATCCTGTGATGGGATGGGATCCATGGGATGGGATGTGTTGGGATGGGATTGGATCCATGGGATGGGATGGGATCCCAGGGATGGGAACAGATGAAATGGGATCCCTGGGATGGGATGGGATGGGTTGGAATGGGATGGGATCCCTGGGATGGGATGGGATGGGATCCCTGGGATGGTAACAGAAGAAATGGGATCCCTGGGATGGGATGGAATCCCTGGGATGGGATAGCTGGGATGCGATGGGATCCCTGGGATGGGATGGTATACCTGGGATGGGATCCCTGGGATGGGATGGGATGAGATCCCTGGATTGGGATGGGATCCCTGGGATGGGATCCCGGGGATGGGATGGGATGGGATGAGATGGGATGGGATCCATGGGATGGGATGGGATCCCTGGGATTGGATGGGATCCCTGGGATGGGATGGGATCCGTGGGATGGGATGGGATGGGATCCCTGGGATGGGATGGGATCCCTGGGATGGGATCCTTGGGATTGGATCACTCAGAAGGGATGGGATCGGATGGGATCGCTGGGATTGGATCACTGGGATGGTATCGGATCCCTGGGACGGCCTCCCAGGGATGGGATGGGATCCCTGGGATGGGATCCCTGGGATGGGATGTGATCCCTGGAATGGGATGGGATGGGATGGAATGGGATGGGATGTCTGGGATGAGATGGGATCCCTGGGATGGTATCCCTAGGATGGGATGGGATCCCTGGGATGGGATGGGATGGGATGGGATGGGATGGGATGGGATGGGATGGGAAGGGATGGGATGGGAAGGGATGGGATGGGATGGGTTCCATGGGATGGGATCCCTGGGATGGGGTAGGATCTCTGGGATTGGATCACTGGGATGGGATGGGATGCCTGGTGTGGGATTCCTAGGATGGGATGGGATGGGATGGGATGGGATGGGATGGGATGGGATGGGATGGGATGGGATGGGATGGGATGGGATGGGATGGGATCCCTGTGATGGGATGGGATCCCTGGGATGGCATGGGATGGGATCGGATGGGATGGGATGGGATGCGATGCCTGGGATGGGATGGGATGTGATCCCTGGGATGGGATGGGATCCATGGGATGGGATGGGTTGGGATGGGATGGGATCCATGGGATGGGATGGGATGGGATGGGATGGGATGGGATGGGATGGGATGGGATCGCAGGGATGGGAACAGATGAAATGGGATCCCTGGGATGGGATGGAATCCCTGGGATGGGATGCCTGGGATGGGATGGGATGGGTTTGGATGGGATGGGATCCCTGGGATGGGATGGGATGGGATGGCATGGCATGGGATTCCTGGGATGAGATGGGCTGGGATGGGATCCCTGGGATGGGATGGGATGGGATGGGATGGGATGGGAATGGGATAGGATGGGTTGGGTTGGCATGGGATGGGATGGGATCCCTGGGATGGGATGGGATCCCTGGGATGGGATGGGATCTCTGGTATGGGTTGGGATCCCTGGGATTGGATCCCTGGGATGGGATCCCTGGGATGGGATGGGATCCCTGGCAAGGGAAGGGATGGGATTCCTGGGTTGGGAATGGATAGGTTCCCTTGGATGGGACGGGATGGGATGGGACCCCTGGGATGAGATGGAATCCCTGGGATGGGATAGCTGGGATGGGATTGGATCCCTGGGATGGGATGGGATCCCTGCGATGGGTTGAGATCCCTGGGATGGGATCCCTCGGATGGGATAGGATCCCTCGGATGGGATGCCTGGGATGGCATGGGATGGGATGGCATGGCATGGGATCCCTGGGATGAGATGGGCTGGGATGGGATCCCAGAGATGGGATGGGATGGGATGGAATAAGATGGGATGGGATGGGTTCCATGGGATGGGATCCCTGGGATGGGATGGGATGGGATCCCTAGGATGGGAGAGGATCGCTGGGATTGGATCACTGGGATGGGATGGGATCCCTGGTGTGGGATTCCTAGGATGGGATGGGATGGGATGGTATGGGATGGGATGGGATGGGATGGGATCCCTGGGATGGCATGGGATCCCTGGGATGGCATGGGATGGGATCGGATGGGATGGGATGGGATCCCTGGGATGGGATGGGATGGGATGGGATGGGATGGGATCCCTGGGATGGGTTGGGATCCATGGGATGGGATGGGTTGGGATGGGATTGGATCCATGGGATGGGATGGGATGGGATCCCAGGGATGGGAACAGCTGAAATGGGATGCCTGGGATGGGATGGGATCCCTGGGATGGGATGGGATGGGTTGGAATGGGATGGGATCCCTGGGACGGGATGGGATGGGATCCCTGGGATGGGAACAGATGAAATGGGATCCATGGGATGGGATGGAATCCCTGGGATGGGATATCTGGGATGGGATGGGATCCCTGGGATGGGTTGGGATCCCTGGGATGGGATGGGATCCCTGTGTTGGGATCCCAGGAATGTGATCCCTCGTATGGGATGGGATCCCTGGGATGGGGTGGAATCCCTGGAATGGGATCCCTGGGATGGGATCCCTGTGATGGGATCCCTGGGATGGGATGGGATGCGATGGGGTAGGATGGGATGGGGTAGGATGTGATGGGATGGGTTGGGATGGGATGGGATCCCTGGGATGGGATCTCTGGGATCCCTGGGATGGGATCTCTGGGATCGGATGGTATCCATGGGATGGGATGTGTTGGGATGGGATGGAATCCCTGGGATGGGGACCCGGGGATGGGATGGGATCCCTGGTATGGGATCCCTGGGATGGGATGGGATGGGATGGGATGGGATGGGATGGGATCCCTGGGATGGGATCCCTGGGATGGGTTCCCTGGAATGTGATCCCTGGAATGGGATGGGATCCCTGGGATGGGATGGAATCCCTGGGATGGGATCCCTGGGATGGATGGGATGGGTTGGAAGGGGATGGGATCCCTGGGTTGGGATGGCTTCCATGGGATGGGATCCCTGGGATGGGATGGGATGCCTGGGATGGGATGGGATCCCTGGGATGGGATGGGATGGGATCCCTTGGATGGGATGGGATGCCTGGGATGGGATGGGATGGGATCCGTGGGATGGGATGTGATCCCTGGGATGGGATGGGGTGAGATGGGATGGGATGGGATGGGATGGGATCCCTGGGATTGGATGGGATGGGATTCCTGGGTTAGGATTGGTTGGGATGGGATACCGGGGATGGGATGGGATACCTGGCATGGGATGGAATCCCTGGGATGAGATCGCTGGGATGGGATGTGATGGGATGGGATGCGATGGGATGGGATGGGATGGGATGGGATGGGATGGGATGGGATGGGATAGGATGGGATGGGATCCCTGGGATGGGATCCCTGGGATGGGATGGGATGGGATGGGATCCCTGGGATGGGATGGGATCCCTGGGATGGGATCCCTGGGATGGGATGGGATGGGATGGGATCCCTGGGATGGGATGGGATGGGATCCCTGGTGTGGGATGGGATGGGATGGGATGGGATCCCTGGATTGCGTTGGGATCCCTGGGATGGGATGGGATCCGTGGGATGGGATGGGATCCGTGGGATCGGATGGGATGGGTTTGGATGGGATGGGATTCCTGGGATGGGATGGGATGGGATGGCATGGCATGGCATGGCATGGGATCCCTGGGATGAGATGGGCTGGGATGGGATCCCTGGGATGAGATGGGATGCGATGGGATGGGATGGGAATGGGATAGGATGGCATGGGTTGGCATGGGATGGGATGGGATCCCTGGGATGGGATGTGATCCCTGGAATGTGATCCGTGGGATGTGATGGGATCCCTGGGATGGGATGGGATCCCTGGGATGGGATCCCTGGGATGGGATGGGATCCCTGGGATGGGATGGGATGGGATCCTGTGATGGGATGGGATCCATGGGATGGGATGTGTTGGGATGGGATTGGATCCATGGGATGGGATGGGATGGGATGGGATCCCAGGGATGGGAACAGATGAAATGGGATCCCTGGGATGGGATGGGATGGGATGGGTTGGAATGGGATGGGATCCCTGGGATGGGATGGGATCCCTGGGATGGTAACAGAAGAAATGGGATCCCTGGGATGGGATGGGATGGGATGGGATCCCTGGGATGGGATGGGATGGGATGGAATAAGATGGAATGGGATGGGTTCCATGGGATGGGATCCCTGGGATGGGATGGGATGGGATGGAATCCCTGGGATGGGATAGGATCGCTGGGATTGGATCACTGGGATGGGATGGGATGGGATGGGATGGGATCCTGGGATGGGATGGGATGGGATCCCTGGTGTGGGATGGGATGGGATGGGATGGGATAGGATGGGATGGGATGGGATCCCTGGGATGGGATCCCTGGATTATGATGGGATCCCTGGGATGGGATGGGATCCCTGGGATGGGATCCCTGGGATGGGATGGGATGGGATCCCTGGAATGGGATGGGATGGGATCCCTGGTGTGGGATGGGATGGGATGGGATGGGATCCCTGGATTGGGTTGGGATCCCTGGGATGGGATGGGATCCGTGGGATGGGATGGGATCCGTGGGATCGGATGGGATGGGTTTTGATGGGATGGGATCCCTGGGATGGGATGGGATGGGATGGCATGGCATGGCATGGCATGGGATCCCTGGGATGAGATGGGCTGGGATGGGATCCCTGGGATGAGATGGGATGCGATGGGATGGGATGGGAATGGGATAGGATGGGATGGGTTGGCATGGGATGGGATGGGATCCCTGGGAGTGGATGTGATCCCTGGAATGTGATCCGTGGGATGGGATGGGATCCCTGGGATGGGATGGGATCCCTGGGATGGGATCCCTGGGATGGGATGGGATCCCTGGGATGGGATGGGATGGGATGGGATGGGATGGGATGGGATGGGAAGGGATGGGATGGGATGGAATGGGATGGGATGGGATGGCTTCCATGGGATGGGATCCCTGGGATGGGATGGGATCCCTGGTGTGGGATTCCTAGGATGGGATGGGATGGGATGGGATGGGATGGGATCCCTGGGATGGGATCCCTGGGATGGGATGGGATCGGATGGGATCGGATGGGATCGGATGGGATGCGATCCCTGGGATGGGATGGGATGGGATCCTGTGATGGGATGGGATCCATGGGATGGGATGTGTTGGGATGGGATTGGATCCATGAGATGGGATGGGATGGGATGGGATCCCAGGGATGGGAACAGATGAAATGGGATCCCTGGGATGGGATGGGATGGGTTGGAATGGGATGGGATCCCTGGGATGGGATGGGATGGGATCCCTGGGATGGTAACAGAAGAAATGGGATCCCTGGGATGGGATGGAATCCCTGGGATGGGATAGCTGGGATGCGATGGGATCCCTGGGATGGGATGGGATCCCTGGGATGGGTTGGGATCCCTGGGATGGGATGGGATCCCTGGGATGGCAGGGGATCCCTGGGATGGGGGCAGATCCCTGGGATGGGATGGGATGGGATGGTATACCTGGGATGGGATCCCTGGGATGGGATGGGATGAGATCCCTCGATTGGGATGGGATCCCTTGAATGGGATCCCGGGGATGGGATGGGATGGGATGAGATGGGATGGGATCCATGGGATTGGATGGGATCCCTGGGATTGGATGGGATCCCTGGGATGGGATGGGATCCGTGGGATGGGATGGGATGGGATCCCTGGGATGGGATGGGATCCCTGGGATGGGATCCTTGGGATTGGATCACTCAGAAGGGATGGGATCGGATGGGATCGCTGGGATTGGATCACTGGGATGGTATCGGATCCCTGGGACGGCCTCCCAGGGATGGGATGGGATCCCTGGGATGGGATGGGATGGGATGGGATGGGATGGGATGGGATCCCTGTGATGGGATGGGATCCCTGGGATGGCATGGGATCCCTGGGATGGTATCCCTAGGATGGGATGGGATCCCTGGGATGGGATGGGATGGGATGGGATGGGATGGGATGGGATGGGATGGGAAGGGATGGGATGGGAAGGGATGGGATGGGATGGGTTCCATGGCATGGGATCCCTGGGATGAGATGTGCTGGGATGGGATCCCAGAGATGGGATGGGATGGGATGGAATAAGATGGGATGGGATGGGTTCCATGGGATGGGATCCCTGGGATGGGATGGGATGGGATCCCTAGGATGGGAGAGGATCGCTGGGATTGGATCACTGGGATGGGATGGGATCCCTGGTGTGGGATTCCTAGGATGGGATGGGATGGGATGGTATGGGATGGGATGGGATGGGATGGGATGGGATCCCTGGGATGGCATGGGATCCCTGGGATGGCATGGGATGGGATCGGATGGGATGGGATGGGATCCCTGGGATGGGATGGGATGGGATGGGATGGGATGGGATGGGATGGGATCCCTGGGATGGGTTGGGATCCATGGGATGGGATGGGTTGGGATGGGATTGGATCCATGGGATGGGATGGGATGGGATCCCAGGGATGGGAACAGCTGAAATGGGATCCCTGGGATGGGATGGGATCCCTGGGATGGGATGGGATGGGTTGGAATGGGATGGGATCCCTGGGACGGGATGGGATGGGATCCCTGGGATGGGAACAGATGAAATGGGATCCATGGGATGGGATGGAATCCCTGGGATGGGATATCTGGGATGGGATGGGATCCCTGGGATGGGTTGGGATCCCTGGGATGGGATGGGATCCCTGTGTTGGGATCCCAGGAATGTGATCCCTCGTATGGGATGGGATCCCTGGGATGGGGTGGAATCCCTGGAATGGGATCCCTGGGATGGGATCCCTGTGATGGGATCCCTGGGATGGGATGGGATGCGATGGGGTAGGATGGGATGGGGTAGGATGTGATGGGATGGGTTGGGATGGGATGGGATCCCTGGGATGGGATCTCTGGGATCCCTGGGATGGGATCTCTGGGATCGGATGGTATCCATGGGATGGGATGTGTTGGGATGGGATGGAATCCCTGGGATGGGGACCCGGGGATGGGATGGGATCCCTGGTATGGGATCCCTGGGATGGGATGGGATGGGATGGGATGGGATGGGATCCCTGGGATGGGATCCCTGGGATGGGTTCCCTGGAATGTGATCCCTGGAATGGGATGGGATCCCTGGGATGGGATGGAATCCCTGGGATGGGATCCCTGGGATGGATGGGATGGGTTGGAATGGGATGGGATCCCTGGGTTGGGATGGCTTCCATGGGATGGGATCCCTGGGATGGGATGGGATGGGATGGGATGGGATGGGATGGGATGCCTGGGATGGGATGGGATCCCTGGGATGGGATGGGATGGGATCCCTTGGATGGGATGGGATGCCTGGGATGGGATGGGATGGGATCCGTGGGATGGGATGTGATCCCTGGGATGGGATGGGGTGAGATGGGATGGGATGGGATGGGATGGGATCCCTGGGTTTGGATGGGATGGGATTCCTGGGTTAGGATTGGTTGGGATGGGATACCGGGGATGGGATGGGATACCTGGCATGGGATGGAATCCCTGGGATGAGATCGCTGGGATGGGATGTGATGGGATGGGATGCGATGGGATGGGATGGGATGGGATGGGATAGGATGGGATGGGATGGGATCCCTGGGATGGGATAGCTGGGATGGGATGGGATCCCTGGGATGGGATGGGATCCCTGGGATGGGATCCCTGGGATGGGATGGGATGGGATGGGATCCCTGGGATGGGATGGGATGGGATCCCTGGTGTGGGATGGGATGGGATGGGATGGGATCCCTGGATTGCGTTGGGATCCCTGGGATGGGATGGGATCCGTGGGATGGGATGGGATCCGTGGGATCGGATGGGATGGGTTTGGATGGGATGGGATTCCTGGGATGGGATGGGATGGCATGGCATGGCATGGCATGGCATGGGATCCCTGGGATGAGATGGGCTGGGATGGGATCCCTGGGATGAGATGGGATGCGATGGGATGGGATGGGAATGGGATAGGATGGCATGGGTTGGCATGGGATGGGATGGGATCCCTGGGATGGGGTGTGATCCCTGGAATGTGATCCGTGGGATGGGATGGGATCCCTGGGATGGGATGGGATCCCTGGGATGGGATCCCTGGGATGGGATGGGATCCATGGGATGGGATGGGATGGGATACTGTGATGGGATGGGATCCATGGGATGGGATGTGTTGGGATGGGATTGGATCCATGGGATGGGATGGGATGGGATGGGATCCCAGGGATGGGAACAGATGAAATGGGATCCCTGGGATGGGATGGGATGGGTTGGAATGGGATGGGATCCCTGGGATGGGATGGGATCCCTGGGATGGTAACAGAAGAAATGGGATCCCTGGGATGGGATGGGATGGGATGGGATCCCTGGGATGGGATGGGATGGGATGGAATAAGATGGAATGGGATGGGTTCCATGGGATGGGATCCCTGGGATGGGATGGGATGGGATGGAATCCCTGGGATGGGATAGGATCGCTGGGATTGGATCACTGGGATGGGATGGGATGGGATGGGATGGGATGGGATGGGATGGGATCCTGGGATGGGATGGGATGGGATCCCTGGTGTGGGATGGGATGGGATGGGATGGGATAGGATGGGATGGGATGGGATCCCTGGGATGGGATCCCTGGATTGGGATGGGATCCCTGGGATGGGATGGGATCCCTGGGATGGGATCCCTGGGATGGGATGGGATGGGATGGGATCCCTGGAATGGGATGGGATGGGATCCCTGGTGTGGGATGGGATGGGATGGGATGGGATCCCTGGATTGGGTTGGGATCCCTGGGATGGGATGGGATCCGTGGGATGGGATGGGATCCGTGGGATCGGATGGGATGGGTTTTGATGGGATGGGATCCCTGGGATGGGATGGGATGGGATGGCATGTCATGGCATGGCATGGGATCCCTGGGATGAGATGGGCTGGGATGGGATCCCTGGGATGAGATGGGATGCGATGGGATGGGATGGGAATGGGATAGGATGGCATGGGTTGGCATGGGATGGGATGGGATCCCTGGGATGGGATGTGATCCCTGGAATGTGATCCGTGGGATGGGATGGGATCCCTGGGATGGGATGGGATCCCTGGGATGGGATCCCTGGGATGGGATGGGATCCCTGGGATGGGATGGGATGGGATGGGATGGGATGGGATGGGATGGGATGGGATGGGATGGGATGGGATGGGATGGGAAGGGATGGGATGGGATGGAATGGGATGGGATGGGATGGCTTCCATGGGATGGGATCCCTGGGATGGGATGGGATCCCTGGTGGGGGATTCCTAGGATGGGATGGGATGGGATGGGATGGGATGGGATGGGATGGGATGGGATCCCTGGGATGGGATCCCTGGGATGGGATGGGATCGGATGGGATCGGATGGGATCGGATGGGATGCGATCCCTGGGATGGGATGGGATGGGATCCTGTGATGGGATGGGATCCATGGGATGGGATGTGTTGGGATGGGATTGGATCCATGAGATGGGATGGGATGGGATGGGATCCCAGGGATGGGAACAGATGAAATGGGATCCCTGGGATGGGATGGGATGGGTTGGAATGGGATGGGATCCCTGGGATGGGATGGGATGGGATCCCTGGGATGGTAACAGAAGAAATGGGATCCCTGGGATGGGATGGAATCCCTGGGATGGGATAGCTGGGATGCGATGGGATCCCTGGGATGGGATGGGATCCCTGGGATGGGTTGGGATCCCTGGGATGGGATGGGATCCCTGGGATGGCAGGGGATCCCTGGGATGGGGGCAGATCCCGGGGATGGGATGGGATGGGATGGTATACCTGGGATGGGATCCCTGGGATGGGATGGGATGAGATCCCTCGATTGGGATGGGATCCCTTGAATGGGATCCCGGGGATGGGATGGGATGGGATGAGATGGGATGGGATCCATGGGATTGGATGGGATCCCTGGGATTGGATGGGATCCCTGGGATGGGATGGGATCCCTGGGATGGGATCCTTGGGATTGGATCACTCAGAAGGGATGGGATCGGATGGGATCGCTGGGATTGGATCACTGGGATGGTATCGGATCCCTGGGACGGCCTCCCAGGGATGGGATGGGATCCCTGGGATGGGATGGGATGGGATGGGATGGGATGGGATGGGATCCCTGTGATGGGATGGGATCCCTGGGATGGCATGGGATCCCTGGGATGGTATCCCTAGGATGGGATGGGATCCCTGGGATGGGATGGGATGGGATGGGATGGGATGGGATGGGATGGGATGGGATGGGATGGGATGGGAAGGGATGGGATGGGAAGGGATGGGATGGGATGGGTTCCATGTGATGGGATCCCTGGGATGGGATAGGATCTCTGGGATTGGATCACTGGGATGGGATGGGATCCCTGGTGTGGGATTCCTAGGATGGGATGGGATGGTATGGGATGGGATGGGATGGGATGGGATGGGATCCCTGTGATGGGATGGGATCCCTGGGATGGCATGGGATGGGATCGGATGGGATGGGATGGGATGCGATGCCTGGGATGGGATGGGATGTGATCCCTGGGATGGGATGAGATCCATGGGATGGGATGGGTTGGGATGGGATGGGATCCATTGGATGGGATGGGATGGGATGGGATGGGATGGGATCGCAGGGATGGTAACAGAAGAAATGGGATCCCTGGGATGGGATGGGATGGGATGGGATCCCTGGGATGGGATGGGATGGGATGGAATAAGATGGAATGGGATGGGTTCCATGGGATGGGATCCCTGGGATGGGATGGGATGGGATGGAATCCCTGGGATGGGATAGGATCGCTGGGATTGGATCACTGGGATGGGATGGGATGGGATCCCTGGGATGGGATGGGATGGGATCCCTGGTGTGGGATGGGATGGGATGGGATGGGATAGGATGGGATGGGATGGGATCCCTGGGATGGGATCCCTGGATTGGGATGGGATCCCTGGGATGGGATGGGATCCCTGGGATGGGATCCCTGGGATGGGATGGGATGGGATGGGATGGGATCCCTGGGATGGGATGGGGTGGGATCCCTGGTGTGGGATGGGATGGGATGGGATGGGATCCCTGGATTGGGTTGGGATCCCTGGGATGCGATGGGATCCGTGGGATCGGATGGGATGGGTTTGGATGGGATGGGATCCCTGGGATGGGATGGGATGGGATGGGATGGGATGGGATGGCATGGCATGGCATGGCATGGCATGGGATCCCTGGGATGAGATGGGCTGGGATGGGATGGGATGGGATGGGATGGGAAGGGATGGGATGGAATGGGATGGGATGGGATGGGATGGGTTCCATGGGATGGGATCCCTGGGATGGGATGGGATCCCTGGTGTGGGATTCCTAGGATGGGATGGGATGGGATGGGATGGGATGGGATGGGATGGGATCCCTGGGATGGGATCCCTGGGATGGGATGGGATGGGATGGGATGGGATGGGATGGGATCGGATGGGATGCGATCCCTGGGATGGGATGGGATGGGATCCTGTGATGGGATGGGATCCATGGGATGGGATGTGTTGGGATGGGATTGGATCCATGGGATGGGATGGGATCCCAGGGATGGGATCTCTGGGATGGGATGGGATCCCTGGGATGGGATGGGATGGGATGGGATGGGAAGGGATGGGATGGAATGGGATGGGATGGGATGGGATGGGTTCCATGGGATGGGATCCCTGGGATGGGATGGGATCCCTGGTGTGGGATTCCTAGGATGGGATGGGATGGGATGGGATGGGATGGGATGGGATGGGATGGGATCCCTGGGATGGGATCCCTGGGATGGGATGGGATGGGATCGGATGGGATCGGATGGGATGCGATCCCTGGGATGGGATGGGATGGGATCCTGTGATGGGATGGGATCCATGGGATGGGATGTGTTGGGATGGGATTGGATCCATGGGATGGGATGGGATCCCAGGGATGGGAACAGATGAAATGGGATCCCTGGGATGGGATGGGATGGGTTGGAATGGGATGGGATCCCTGGGATGGGATGGGATGGGATCCCTGGGATGGTAACAGAAGAAATGGGATCCCTGGGATGGGATGGAATCCCTGGGATGGGATAGCTGGGATGCGATGGGATCCCTGGGATGGGATGGTATACCTGGGATGGGATCCCTGGGATGGGATGGGATGAGATCCCTGGATTGGGATGGGATCCCTGGGATGGGATCCCGGGGATGGGATGGGATGAGATGGGATGGGATCCATGGGATGGGATGGGATCCCTGGGATTGGATGGGATCCCTGGGATGGGATGGGATCCGTGGGATGGGATCCTTGGGATTGGATCACTCAGAAGGGATGGGATCGGATGGGATCGCTGGGATTGGATCACTGGGATGGTATCGGATCCCTGGGACGGCCTCCCAGGGATGGGATGGGATCCCTGGGATGGGATCCCTGGGATGGGATGTGATCCCTGGAATGGGATGGGATGGGATGGAATGGGATGGGATGTCTGGGATGAGATGGGATCCCTGGGATGGTATCCCTAGGATGGGATGGGATCCCTGGGATGGGATGGGATGGGATGGGATGGGATGGGATGGGTTCCATGGGATGGGATCCCTGGGATGGGGTAGGATCTCTGGGATTGGATCACTGGGATGGGATGGGATGCCTGGTGTGGGATTCCTAGGATGGGATGGGATGGGATGGGATGGGATGGGATGGGATGGGATGGGATGGGATGGGATCCCTGTGATGGGATGGGATCCCTGGGATGGCATGGGATGGGATCGGATGGGATGGGATGGGATGCGATGCCAGGGATGGGATGGGATGTGATCCCTGGGATGGGATGGGATCCATGGGATGGGATGGGTTGGGATGGGATGGGATCCATGGGATGGGATGGGATGGGATGGGATGGGATGGGATGGGATCGCAGGGATGGGAACAGATGAAATGGGATCCCTGGGATGGGATGGAATCCCTGGGATGGGATGCCTGGGATGGGATGGGATGGGTTTGGATGGGATGGGATCCCTGGGATGGGATGGGATGGGATGGCATGGCATGGGATTCCTGGGATGAGATGGGCTGGGATGGGATCCCTGGGATGGGATGGGATCCCTGGGATGGGATGGGATCTCTGGTATGGGTTGGGATCCCTGGGAT